>NW_027184839.1:0-122708 GCF_040668555.2 Bombus flavifrons | reverse complement strand
ATAACGTATTACGTTATATGGTATAACGTTATAACGTATTACGTTATATGGTATAACGTTATAACGTATTACGTTATATGGTATAACGCTATAACGTATTACGTTATATGGTATAACGTTATAACGTATTACGTTATATGGTATAACGCTATAACGTATTACGTTATATGGTATAACGATATAACGTATTACGTTATATGGTACAACGTTATAACGTATTACGTTATATGGTATAACGTTATATGGTATAACGTTATAACGTATTACGTTATATGGTATAACGTTATAACGTAATACGTTATATAGTATAACGTTATATGGTATAACGTTATAACGTATTACGTTATATGGTATAACGTTATAACGTATTACGTTATATGGTATAACGTTATAACGTAATACGTTATATGGTATAACGTTATAACGTATTACGTTATATGGTATAACGTTATAACGTGATACGTTATATGGTATAACGTTATATGGTATAACGTTATAACGAAATACGTTATATGGTATAACGTTATATGGTATAACGTTATAACGTATTACGTTATATGGTATAACGTTATAACGTAATACGTTATATGGTATAACGTTATAACGTATTACGTTATATGGTATAACGTTATAACGTGATACGTTATATTGTATAACGTTACATGGTATAACGTTATAACGTAATACGTTATATGGTATAACGTTATAATGTATTACGTTATAACGTAATACGTTATATGGTATAACGTTATATGGTATAACGTTATAACGTAATACGTTATATAGTATAACGTTATATGGTATATCGTTATAACGTATTACGTTATGTAGTACAACGTTATATGGTATAACGTTATAACGTATTACGTTATATGGTATAACGTTATAAGGTATTACGTTATGTAGTACACGGTTATAATGTATAACGTTATAACGTATTACGTTATATGGTATAAGGTTATAACGTATTACGTTATGTAGTACAACGATATATGGTATAACGTTATAACGTATTACGTTATATGGTATAACGTTATAAGGTATTACTTTATGTAGTACAAGGTTATAATGTATAACGTTATAACGTATTACGTTATATGGTATAACGTTATATGGTATAACGTCATAACGTATTACGTTATATGGTATAACGTTATATGGTATAACGTTATAACGTAATACGTTATATGGTATAACGTTATATGGTATAACGTTATAACGTAATACGTTATATGGTATAACGTTATAATGTATTACGTTATAACGTAATACGTTATATGGTATAACGTTATAACGTATTACGTTATATGGTATAACGTTATAACGTGATACGTTATATGGTATAACGTTATAACGTATTACGTTATATGGTATAACGTTATAACGTAATACGTTATATGGTATAACGTTATAACGTATTACGTTATATGGTATAACGTTATAACGTGATACGTTATATGGTATAACGTTATATGGTATAACGTTATAACGTAATACGTTATATGGTATAACGTTATAATGTATTACGTTATAACGTAATACGTTATATGGTATAACGTTATATGGTATAACGTTATAACGTAATACGTTATATAGTATAACGTTATATGGTATATCGTTATAACGTATTACGTTATATGGTATAACGTTATAACGTATTACGTTATATGGTATAACGTTATAACGTATTACGTTATATGGTATAACGCTATAACGTATTACGTTATATGGTATAACGTTATAACGTATTACGTTATATGGTACAACGTTATAACGTATTACGTTATATGGTATAACGTTATATGGTATAACGTTATAACGTATTACGTTATATGGTATAAGGTTATAACGTATTACGTTATGTAGTACAACGTTATATGGTATAACGTTATAACGTATTACGTTATATGGTATAACGTTATAAGGTATTACTTTATGTAGTACAAGGTTATAATGTATAACGTTATAACGTATTACGTTATATGGTATAACGTTATATGGTATAACGTTATAACGTATTACGTTATATGGTCTAACGTTATAACGTATTACGTTATATGGTATAACGTTATAACGTATTACCATAATATAATAACGTAATACGTTATATAGTATAACGTTATAACGTATTACGTTATATGGTACAACGTTATAACGTATTACGTTATATGGTATAACGTTATAACGTAATACGTTATATAGTATAACGTTATATGGTATAACGTTATAACGTATTACGTTATATGGTATAACGTTATAAGGTATTACGTTATGTAGTACAAGGTTATAATGTATAACGTTATAACGTATTACGTTATATGGTATAACGTTATATGGTATAACGTTATAACATATTACGTTATATGGTATAACGTTATAACGTATTAAGTTATATGGTATAACGTTATAAGGTATTACGTTATGTAGTACAAGGTTATAATGTATAACGTTATAACGTATTACGTTATATGGTATAACGTTATATGGTATAACGTTATATGGTATAACGTTATAACGTATTACGTTATATGGTATAACGTTATATGGTATAACGTTATAACGTATTACGTTATATGGTACAACGTTATAACGTATTACGTTATATGGTATAACGTTATAACGTAAAACGTTATATGGTATAACGTTATAACGTATTACGTTATATGGTATGACGTTATAACGTGATACGTTATATGGTATAACGTTATATGGTATAACGTTATAACGTAATACGTTATATGGTATAACGTTATAATGTATTACGTTATAACGTAATACGTTATATGGTATAACGTTATATGGTACAACGTTATAACGTAATACGTTATATAGTATAACGTTATATGGTATATCGTTATAACGTATTACGTTATATGGTATAACGTTATAACGTATTACGATATATGGTATAACGTTATAACGTATTACGTTATATGGTATAACGCTATAACGTATTACGTTATATGGTATAACGATATAACGTATTACGTTATATGGTACAACGTTATAACGTATTACGTTATATGGTATAACGTTATATGGTATAACGTTATAACGTATTACGTTATATGGTATAACGTTATAACGTAATACGTTATATAGTATAACGTTATATGGTATAACGTTATAACGTATTACGTTATATGGTATAACGTTATAACGTATTACGTTATATGGTATAACGTTATAACGTAATACGTTATATGGTATAACGTTATAACGTATTACGTTATATGATATAACGTTATAACGTGATACGTTATATGGTATAACGTTATATGGTACAACGTTATAACGTAATACGTTATATGGTATAACGTTATAATGTATTACGTTATAACGTAATACGTTATATGGTATAACGTTATATGGTATAACGTTATAACGTAATACGTTATATAGTATAACGTTATATGGTATATCGTTATAACGTATTACGTTATATGGTATAACGTTATAACGTATTACGTTATATGGTATAACGTTATAACGTATTACGTTATATGGTATAACGCTATAACGTATTACGTTATATGGTATAACGATATAACGTATTACGTTATATGGTACAACGTTATAACGTATTACGTTATATGGTATAACGTTATATGGTATAACGTTATAACGTATTACGTTATATGGTATAACGTTATAACGTAATACGTTATATAGTATAACGTTATATGGTATAACGTTATAACGTATTACGTTATATGGTATAACGTTATAACGTATTACGTTATATGGTATAACGTTATAACGTAATACGTTATATAGTATAACGTTATATGGTATAACGTTATAACGTATTACGTTATATGGTATAACGTTATAACGTATCACGTTATATGGTATAACGTTATAACGTAATACGTTATATGGTATAACGTTATAACGTATTACGTTATATGATATAACGTTATAACGTGATACGTTATATGGTATAACGTTATATGGTATAACGTTATAACGTATTACGTTATATGGTATAACGTTATATGGAATAACGTTATAACGTATTACGTTATATGGTATAACGTTATATGGTATAACGTTATAACGTAATACGTTATATGGTATAACGTTATAACGTATTACGTTATATGGTATAACGTTAGAACGTAGTACGTTATATGGTATATCGTTATAACGTATTACGTTATATGGTATAACGTTATAACGTAATACGTTATATAGTATAACGTTATAACGTATTACGTTATATGGTATAACGTTATAACGTGATACGTTATATTCTATAACGTTACATGGTATAACGTTATAACGTAATACGTTATATGGTATAACGTTATAATGTATTACGTTATAACGTAATACGTTATATGGTATAACGTTATATGGTATAACGTTATAACGTAATACGTTATATAGTATAACGTTATATGGTATATCGTTATAACGTATTACGTTATGTAGTACAACGTTATATGGTATAACGTTATAACGTATTACGTTATATGGTATAACGTTATAAGGTATTACGTTATGTAGTACACGGTTATAATGTATAACGTTATAACGTATTACGTTATATGGTATAAGGTTATAACGTATTACGTTATGTAGTACAACGATATATGGTATAACGTTATAACGTATTACGTTATATGGTATAACGTTATAAGGTATTACTTTATGTAGTACAAGGTTATAATGTATAACGTTATAACGTATTACGTTATATGGTATAACGTTATATGATATAACGTCATAACGTATTACGTTATATGGTATAACGTTATATGGTATAACGTTATAACGTAATACGTTATATGGTATAACGTTATATGGTATAACGTTATAACGTAATACGTTATATAGTATAACGTTATAAGGTATATCGTTATAACGTATTACGTTATATGGTCTAACGTTATAACGTATTACGTTATATGGTATAACGTTATAACGTATTAACATAATATAATAACGTAATACGTTATATAGTATAACGTTATAACGTAATACGTTATATGGTACAACGTTATAACGTATTACGTTATATGGTATAACGTTATAACGTAATACGTTATATAGTATAACGTTATATGGTATAACGTTATAACGTATTACGTTATATGGTATAACGTTAGAACGTATTACGTTATATGGTATAACGTTATAACGTATTACGTTATATGGTATAACGTTATAACGTAATACGTTATATGGTATAACGTTATAACGTATTACGTTATATGGTATAACGTTATAACGTGATACGTTATATGGTATAACGTTATATGGTATAACGTTATAACGTAATACGTTATATGGTATAACGTTATAATGTATTACGTTATAACGTAATACGTTATATGGTATAACGTTATATGGTATAACGTTATAACGTAATACGTTATATAGTATAACGTTATATGGTATATCGTTATAACGTATTACGTTATATGGTATAACGTTATAACGTATTACGTTATATGGTATAACGTTATAACGTATTACGTTATATGGTATAACGCTATAACGTATTACGTTATATGGTATAACGTTATAACGTAATACGTTATATAGTATAACGTTATATGGTATAACGTTATAACGTAATACGTTATATGGTATAACGTTATAATGTATTACGTTATAACGTAATACGTTATATGGTATAACGTTATATGGTATAACGTTATAACGTAATACGTTATATAGTATAACGTTATATGGTATATCGTTATAACGTATTACGTTATATGGTATAACGTTATAACGTATTACGTTATATGGTATAACGTTATATGGTATAACGTTATAACGTATTACGTTATATGGTATAAGGTTATAACGTATTACGTTATGTAGTACAACGTTATATGGTATAACGTTATAACGTATTACGTTATATGGTATAACGTTATAAGGTATTACTTTATGTAGTACAAGGTTATAATGTATAACGTTATAACGTATTACGTTATATGGTATAACGTTATATGGTATAACGTTATAACGTATTACGTTATATGGTATAACGTTATATGGTATAACGTTATAACGTATTACGTTATATGGTCTAACGTTATAACGTATTACGTTATATGGTATAACGTTATAACGTATTACCATAATATAATAACGTAATACGTTATATAGTATAACGTTATAACGTATTACGTTATATGGTACAACGTTATAACGTATTACGTTATATGGTATAACGTTATAACGTAATACGTTATATAGTATAACGTTATATGGTATAACGTTATAACGTATTACGTTATATGGTATAACGTTATAAGGTATTACGTTATGTAGTACAAGGTTATAATGTATAACGTTATAACGTATTACGTTATATGGTATAACGTTATATGGTATAACGTTATAACATATTACGTTATATGGTATAACGTTATAACGTATTACGTTATATGGTATAACGTTATAAGGTATTACGTTATGTAGTACAAGGTTATAATGTATAACGTTATAACGTATTACGTTATATGGTATAACGTTATATGGTATAACGTTATATGGTATAACGTTATAACGTATTACGTTATATGGTATAACGTTATATGGTATAACGTTATAACGTATTACGTTATATGGTACAACGTTATAACGTATTACGTTATATGGTATAACGTTATAACGTAATACGTTATATGGTATAACGTTATAACGTATTACGTTATATGGTATAACGTTATAACGTGATACGTTATATGGTATAACGTTATATGGTATAACGTTATAACGTAATACGTTATATGGTATAACGTTATAATGTATTACGTTATAACGTAATACGTTATATGGTATAACGTTATATGGTATAACGTTATAACGTAATACGTTATATAGTATAACGTTATATGGTATATCGTTATAACGTATTACGTTATATGGTATAACGTTATAACGTATTACGTTATATGGTATAACGTTATAACGTATTACGTTATATGGTATAACGCTATAACGTATTACGTTATATGGTATAACGATATAACGTATTACGTTATATGGTACAACGTTATAACGTATTACGTTATATGGTATAACGTTATATGGTATAACGTTATAACGTAATACGTTATATGGTATAACGTTATAACGTATTACGTTATATGATATAACGTTATAACGTGATACGTTATATGGTATAACGTTATATGGTATAACGTTATAACGTAATACGTTATATGGTATAACGTTATATGGTATAACGTTATAACGTATTACGTTATATGGTATAACGTTATAACGTAATACGTTATATGGTACAACGTTATAACATATTACGTTAAATGGTATAACGATATAACGTATTACGTTATATGGTACAACGTTATAACGTATTACGTTATATGGTATAACGTTATATGGTATAACGTTATAACGTATTACGTTATATAGTATAACGTTATATGGTATAACGTTATAACGTATTACGTTATATAGTATAACGTTATAACGTATTACGTTATATGGTACAACGTTATAACGTATTACGTTATATGGTATAACGTTATATGGTATAACGTTATAACGTATTACGTTATATGGTATAAGGTTATAACGTATTACGTTATGTAGTACAACGTTACATGGTATAACGTTATAACGTATTACGTTATATGGTATAACGTTATAAGGTATAACGTTATAACGTATTACGTTATATGGTATAACGTTATATGGTATAACGTTATAACGTAATACGTTATATGGTATAACGTTATATCGTATTACGTTATATGGTATAACGTTAGAACGTAGTACGTTATATGGTATATCGTTATAACGTATTACGTTATATGGTATAACGTTATAACGTAATACGTTATATGGTATAACGTTATAACGTATTACGTTATGTGGTATAACGTTATAACGTGATACGTTATATTGTATAACGTTATATGGTATAACGTTATAACGTATTACGTTATATGGTATAAGGTTATAACGTATTACGTTATGTAGTACAACGATATATGGTATAACGTTATAACGTATTACGTTATATGGTATAACGTTATAAGGTATTACTTTATGTAGTACAAGGTTATAATGTATAACGTTATAACGTATTACGTTATATGGTATAACGTTATATGGTATAACGTTATAACGTATTACGTTATATGGTATAACGTTATATGGTATAACGTTATAACGTAATACGTTATATGGTATAACGTTATATGGTATAACGTTATAACGTAATACGTTATATAGTATAACGTTATAAGGTATATCGTTATAACGTATTACGTTATATGGTCTAACGCTATAACGTATTACGTTATATGGTATAACGTTATAACGTATTACCATAATATAATAACGTAATACGTTATATAGTATAACGTTATAACGTATTACGTTATCTGGTACAACGTTATAACGTATTACGTTATATGGTATAACGTTATAACGTAATACGTTATATAGTATAACGTTATATGGTATAACGTTATAACGTATTACGTTATATGGTATAACGTTATAACGTAATACGTTATATGGTATAACGTTATAACGTATTACGTTATATGGTATAACGTTATAACGTGATACGTTATATGGTATAACGTTATAATGTATTACGTTATAACGTAATACGTTATATGGTATAACGTTATATGGTATAACGTTATAACGTAATACGTTATATAGTATAACGTTATATGGTATATCGTTATAACGTATTACGTTATATGGTATAACGTTATAACGTATTACGTTATATGGTATAACGTTATAACGTATTACGTTATATGGTATAACGCTATAACGTATTACGTTATATGGTATAACGTTATAACGTATTACGTTATATGGTACAACGTTATAACGTGTTACGTTATATGGTATAACGTTATATGGTATAACGTTATAACGTATTACGTTATATGGTATATGGTTATAACGTATTACGTTATGTAGTACAACGTTATATGGTATAACGTTATAACGTATTACGTTATATGGTATAACGTTATAAGGTATTACTTTATGTAGTACAAGGTTATAATGTATAACGTTATAACGTATTACGTTATATGGTATAACGTTATATGGTATAACTTTATAACGTATTACGTTATATGGTATAACGTTATAACGTATTACGTTATATGGTATAACGTTATAACGTATTACGTTATGTAGTACAAAGTTATAACGTATTACGTTATGTAGTACAACGTTATATGGTATAACGTTATAACGTATTACGTTATATGGTATAACGTTATAACGTATTACGTTATGTGGTATAACGTTATAACGTAATACGTTATATAGTCTAACGTTATATGGTATAACGTTATAACGTATTACGTTATATGGTATAACGTTATAACGTATTACTTTATGTGGTATAACGTTAGAACGTATTACGTTATATGGTATAACGTTATAACGTAATACGTTATATAGTATAACGTTATATGGTATATCGTTATAACGTATTACGTTATATGGTATAACGTTATAACGTAATACGTTATATAGTATAACGTTATATGGTATATCGTTATAACGTATTACGTTATATGGTATAACGTTATAACGTAATACGTTATATGGTACAATGTTATAACATATTACGTTATATGGTATAACGTTATATGGTATAACGTTATAACGTAATACGTTATATAGTATAACGTTATAACGTATTACGTTATATGGTATAACGTTATAACGTATTACGTTATGTAGTACAAAGTTATAACGTATTACGTTATGTAGTACAACGTTATATGGTATAACGTTATAACGTATTACGTTATATGGTATAACGTTATAACGTATTACGTTATGTGGTATAACGTTAGAACGTATTACGTTATATGGTATAACGTTATATGGTATAGGGTTATAACGTATTACGTTATATGGTATAACGTTATAACGTATTACGTTATGTGGTATAACGTTAGAACGTATTACGTTATATGGTATAACGTTATAACGTAATACGTTATATAGTATAACGTTATATAGTATAACGTTATAACGTATTACGTTATATGGTACAACGTTATAACGTATTACGTTATATGGTATAACGTTATAACGTAATACGTTATATAGTCTAACGTTATATGGTATAACGTTATAACGTATTACGTTATATGGTATAACGTTATAACGTATTACTTTATGTGGTATAATGTTAGAACGTATTACGTTATATGGTATAACGTTATAACGTAATACGTTATATAGTATAACGTTATATGGTATAACGTAATAACGTATTACGTTATATGGTATAACGTTATAACGTATTACGTTATATGGTATAACGTTATAAGGTATTACGTTATGTAGTACAAGGTTATAATGTATAACGTTATAACGTATTACGTTATATGGTATAACGTTATATGGTATAACGTTATAACATATTACGTTATATGGTATAACGTTATATGGTATAGGGTTATAACGTATTACGTTATATCGTATAACGTTATAACGTATTACGTTATGTGGTATAACGTTAGAACGTATTACGTTATATGGTATAACGTTATAACGTAATACGTTATATAGTATAACGTTATAACGTATTACGTTATATGGTACAACGTTATAACGTATTACGTTATATGGTATAACGTTATAACGTATTACGTTATATGGTATAACGTTATAAGGTATTACGTTATGTAGTACAAGGTTATAATGTATAACGTTATAACGTATTACGTTATATGGTATAACGTTATATGGTATAACGTTATAACATATTACGTTATATGGTATAACGTTATAACGTATTACGTTATATGGTATAACGTTATAAGGTATTACGTTATGTAGTACAAGGTTATAATGTATAACGTTATAACGTATTACGTTATATGGTATAACGTTATATGGTATAACGTTATATGGTATAACGTTATAACGTATTACGTTATATGGTATAACGTTATATGGTATAACGTTACAACGTATTACGTTATATGGTACAACGTTATAACGTATTACGTTATATGGTATAACGTTATAACGTATTACGTTATATGGTATAAGGTTATAACGTATTACGTTATGTAGTACAACATTATAAGGTATAACGTAATACGTTATATGGTACAACGTTATAACGTATTACGTTATATGGTATAACGTTATATGGTATAGGGTTATAACGTAATACGTTATATAGTATAACGTTATAACGTATTACGTTATATGGCACAACGTTATAACGTATTACGTTATATGGTACAACGTTATAACGTATTACGTTATATGGTATAACGTTATATGGTATAACGTTACAACGTATTACGTTATATGGTATAACGTTATAACGTAATACGTTATATAGTATAACGTTATAAGGTATTACTTTATGTAGTACAAGGTTATAATGTATAACGTTATAACGTATTACGTTATATGGTACAACGTTATATGGTATAACGTTATAACGTATTACGTTATATGGTATAACGTTATATGGTATAACGTTATAACGTAATACGTTATATGGTATAACGTTATAACGTATTACGTTATATGGTATAACGTTATAACGTATTACGTTATATAGTATAACGTTATAACGTATTACGTTATATGGTACAACGTTATAACGTATTACGTTATATGGTATAACGTTATATGGTATAACGTTATAACGTATTACGTTATATGGTATAAGGTTATAACGTATTACGTTATGTAGTACAACGTTATATGGTATAACGTTATAACGTATTGCGTTATATGGTATAACGTTATAAGGTATTACTTTATGTAGTACAAGGTTATAATGTATAACGTTATAACGTATTACGTTATATGGTACAACGTTATATGGTATAACGTTATAACGTATTACGTTATATGGTATAACGTTATAACGTATTACGTTATGTGGTATAACGTTAGAACGTATTACGTTATATGGTATAACGTTATAACGTAATACGTTATATAGTATAACGTTATATAGTATAACGTTATAACGTATTACGTTATATGGTACAACGTTATAACGTATTACGTTATATGGTATAACGTTATAACGTAATACGTTATATAGTCTAACGTTATATGGTATAACGTTATAACGAATTACGTTATATGGTATAACGTTATAACGTATTACTTTATGTGGTATAACGTTAGAACGTATTACGTTATATGGTATAACGTTATAACGTAATACTTTATATAGTATAACGTTATATGGTATAACGTTATAACGTATTACGTTATATGGTATAACGTTATAACGTATTACGTTATATGGTATAACGTTATAAGGTATTACGTTATGTAGTACAAGGTTATAATGTATAACGTTATAACGTATTACGTTATATGGTATAACGTTATATGGTATAACGTTATAACATATTACGTTATATGGTATAACGTTATATGGTATAGGGTTATAACGTATTACGTTATATCGTATAACGTTACAACGTATTACGTTATGTGGTATAACGTTAGAACGTATTACGTTATATGGTATAACGTTATAACGTAATACGTTATATAGTATAACGTTATATAGTATAACGTTATAACGTATTACGTTATATGGTACAACGTTATAACGTATTACGTTATATGGTATAACGTTATAACGTATTACGTTATATGGTATAACGTTATAAGGTATTACGTTATGTAGTACAAGGTTATAATGTATAACGTTATAACGTATTACGTTATATGGTATAACGTTATATGGTATAACGTTATAACGTAATACGTTATATGGTATAACGTTATAACGTATTACGTTATATGGTATAACGTTAGAACGTAGTACGTTATATGGTATATCGTTATAACGTATTACGTTATATGGTATAACGTTATAACGTAATACGTTATATGGTATAACGCTATAACGTATTACGTTATATGGTATAACGTTATAACGTGATACGTTATATTGTATAACGTTATATGGTATAACGTTATAACGTAATACGTTATATGGTATAACGTTATAATGTATTACGTTATAACGTAATACGTTATATAGTATAACGTTATATGGTATAACGTTATAACGTAATACGTTATATAGTCTAACGTTATATGGTATAACGTTATAACGTATTACGTTATATGGTATAACGTTATAACGTATTACTTTATGTGGTATAACGTTAGAACGTATTACGTTATATGGTATAACGTTATAACGTAATACTTTATATAGTATAACGTTATATGGTATAACGTTATAACGTATTACGTTATATGGTATAACGTTATAACGTATTACGTTATATGGTATAACGTTATAAGGTATTACGTTATGTAGTACAAGGTTATAATGTATAACGTTATAACGTATTACGTTATATGGTATAACGTTATATGGTATAACGTTATAACATATTACGTTATATGGTATAACGTTATATGGTATAGGGTTATAACGTATTACGTTATATCGTATAACGTTACAACGTATTACGTTATGTGGTATAACGTTAGAACGTATTACGTTATATGGTATAACGTTATAACGTAATACGTTATATAGTATAACGTTATATAGTATAACGTTATAACGTATTACGTTATATGGTACAACGTTATAACGTATTACGTTATATGGTATAACGTTATAACGTATTACGTTATATGGTATAACGTTATAAGGTATTACGTTATGTAGTACAAGGTTATAATGTATAACGTTATAACGTATTACGTTATATGGTATAACGTTATATGGTATAACGTTATATGGTATAACGTTATAACGTATTACGTTATATGGTATAACGTTATATGGTATAACGTTACAACGTATTACGTTATATGGTACAACGTTATAACGAATTACGTTATATGGTATAACGTTATAACGTATTACGTTATATGGTATAAGGTTATAACGTATTACGTTATGTAGTACAACATTATAAGGTATAACGTAATACGTTATATGGTACAACGTTATAACGTATTACGTTATATGGTATAACGTTATATGGTATAGGGTTATAACGTAATACGTTATATAGTATAACGTTATAACGTATTACGTTATATGGCACAACGTTATAACGTATTACGTTATATGGTACAACGTTATAACGTATTACGTTATATGGTATAACGTTATAAGGTATTACTTTATGTAGTACAAGGTTATAATGTATAACGTTATAACGTATTACGTTATATGGTACAACGTTATATGGTATAACGTTATAACGTATTACGTTACATGGTATAACGTTATATGGTATAACGTTATAACGTAATACGTTATATGGTATAACGTTATAACGTATTACGTTATATGGTATAACGTTATAACGTATTACGTTATATAGTATAACGTTATAACGTATTACGTTATATGGTACAACGTTATAACGTATTACGTTATATGGTATAACGTTATATGGTATAACGTTATAACATATTACGTTATATGGTATAACGTTATATGGTATAGGGTTATAACGTATTACGTTATATCGTATAACGTTACAACGTATTACGTTATGTGGTATAACGTTAGAACGTATTACGTTATATGGTATAACGTTATAACGTAATACGTTATATAGTATAACGTTATATAGTATAACGTTATAACGTATTACGTTATATGGTACAACGTTATAACGTATTACGTTATATGGTATAACGTTATAACGTATTACGTTATATGGTATAACGTTATAAGGTATTACGTTATGTAGTACAAGGTTATAATGTATAACGTTATAACGTATTACGTTATATGGTATAACGTTATATGGTATAACGTTATATGGTATAACGTTATAACGTATTACGTTATATGGTATAACGTTATAAGGTATTACTTTATGTAGTACAAGGTTATAATGTATAACGTTATAACGTATTACGTTATATGGTACAACGTTATATGGTATAACGTTATAACGTATTACGTTATGTAGTACAACATTATAAGGTATAACGTAATACGTTATATGGTACAACGTTATAACGTATTACGTTATATGGTATAACGTTATATGGTATAGGGTTATAACGTAATACGTTATATAGTATAACGTTATAACGTATTACGTTATATGGCACAACGTTATAACGTATTACGTTATATGGTACAACGTTATAACGTATTACGTTATATGGTATAACGTTATAAGGTATTACTTTATGTAGTACAAGGTTATAATGTATAACGTTATAACGTATTACGTTATATGGTACAACGTTATATGGTATAACGTTATAACGTATTACGTTATATGGTATAACGTTATATGGTATAACGTTATAACGTAATACGTTATATGGTATAACGTTATAACGTATTACGTTATATGGTATAACGTTATAACGTATTACGTTATATAGTATAACGTTATAACGTATTACGTTATATGGTACAACGTTATAACGTATTACGTTATATGGTATAACGTTATATGGTATAACGTTATAACATATTACGTTATATGGTATAACGTTATATGGTATAGGGTTATAACGTATTACGTTATATCGTATAACGTTACAACGTATTACGTTATGTGGTATAACGTTAGAACGTATTACGTTATATGGTATAACGTTATAACGTAATACGTTATATAGTATAACGTTATATAGTATAACGTTATAACGTATTACGTTATATGGTACAACGTTATAACGTATTACGTTATATGGTATAACGTTATAACGTATTACGTTATATGGTATAACGTTATAAGGTATTACGTTATGTAGTACAAGGTTATAATGTATAACGTTATAACGTATTACGTTATATGGTATAACGTTATATGGTATAACGTTATATGGTATAACGTTATAACGTATTACGTTATATGGTATAACGTTATATGGTATAACGTTACAACGTATTACGTTATATGGTACAACGTTATAACGAATTACGTTATATGGTATAACGTTATAACGTATTACGTTATATGGTATAAGGTTATAACGTATTACGTTATGTAGTACAACATTATAAGGTATAACGTAATACGTTATATGGTACAACGTTATAACGTATTACGTTATATGGTATAACGTTATATGGTATAGGGTTATAACGTAATACGTTATATAGTATAACGTTATAACGTATTACGTTATATGGCACAACGTTATAACGTATTACGTTATATGGTACAACGTTATAACGTATTACGTTATATGGTATAACGTTATAAGGTATTACTTTATGTAGTACAAGGTTATAATGTATAACGTTATAACGTATTACGTTATATGGTACAACGTTATATGGTATAACGTTATAACGTATTACGTTATATGGTATAACGTTATATGGTATAACGTTATAACGTAATACGTTATATGGTATAACGTTATAACGTATTACGTTATATGGTATAACGTTATAACGTATTACGTTATATAGTATAACGTTATAACGTATTACGTTATATGGTACAACGTTATAACGTATTACGTTATATGGTATAACGTTATATGGTATAACGTTATAACGTATTACGTTATATGGTATAAGGTTATAACGTATTACGTTATGTAGTACAACGTTATATGGTATAACGTTAGAACGTATTACGTTATATGGTATAACGTTATAAGGTATTACTTTATGTAGTACAAGGTTATAATGTATAACGTTATAACGTATTACGTTATATGGTACAACGTTATATGGTATAACGTTATAACGTATTACGTTATTTGGTATAACGTTACATGGTATAACGTTATAACGTAGTACGTTATATGGTATATCGTTATAACGTATTACGTTATATGGTATAACGTTATAACGTAATACGTTATATGGTATAACGCTATAACGTATTACGTTATATGGTATAACGTTATAACGTGATACGTTATATTGTATAACGTTATATGGTATAACGTTATAACGTAATACGTTATATGGTATAACGTTATAATGTATTACGTTATAACGTAATACGTTATATGGTATAACGTTATATGGTATAACGTTATAACGTAATACGTTATATAGTATAACGTTATATGGTATATCGTTATAACGTATTAGGTTATATGGTATAACGTTATAACGTATTACGTTATATGGTATAACGTTATAACGTATTACGTTATATGGTATAACGTTATAACGTAATACGTTATATGGTATAACGTTATAATGTATTACGTTATAACGTAATACGTTATATGGTATAACGTTATATGGTATAACGTTATAACGTAATACGTTATATGGTATAACGTTATATGGTATAACGTTATAACGTAATACGTTATATAGTATAACGTTATAAGGTATATCGTTATAACGTATTACGTTATATGGTCTAACGTTATAACGTATTACGTTATATGGTATAACGTTATAACGTATTACCATAATATAATAACGTAATACGTTATATAGTATAACGTTATAACGTATTACGTTATATGGTACAACGTTATAACGTATTACGTTATATGGTATAACGTTATAACGTAATACGTTATATAGTATAACGTTATATGGTATAACGTTATAACGTAATACGTTATATGGTATAACGTTATATGGTATAACGTTATAACGTAATACGTTATATGGTATAACGTTATAATGTATTACGTTATAACGTAATACGTTATATGGTGTAACGTTATATGGTATAACGTTATAACGTAATACGTTATATAGTATAACGTTATATGGTATATCGTTATAACGTATTACGTTATATGGTATAACGTTATAACGTATTACGTTATATGGTATAACGTTATAACGTATTACGTTATATGGTATAACGCTATAACGTATTACGTTATATGGTATAACGTTATAACGTATTACGTTATATGGTACAACGTTATAACGTATTACGTTATATGGTATAACGTTATATGGTATAACGTTATAACGTATTACGTTATATGGTATATGGTTATAACGTATTACGTTATATGGTATAACGTTATAACGTATTACGTTATATGGTATAACGTTATATGGTATAACGTTATAACGTATTACGTTATATGGTATAACGTTATAACGTAATACGTTATATGGTACAATGTTATAACATATTACGTTATATGGTATAACGTTATATGGTATAACGTTATAACGTAATACGTTATATAGTATAACGTTATAACGTATTACGTTATATGGTATAACGTTATAACGTATTACGTTATGTAGTACAACGTTATAACGTATTACGTTATGTAGTACAACGTTATATGGTATAACGTTATAACGTATTACGTTATATGGTATAACGTTATAACGTATTACGTTATGTGGTATAACGTTAGAACGTAATACGTTATATAGTCTAACGTTATATGGTATAACGTTATAACGTATTACGTTATATGGTCTAACGTTATAACGTATTACGTTATCTGGTATAACGTTAGAACGTATTACGTTATATGGTATAACGTTATATGGTATAGGGTTATAACGTATTACGTTATATGGTATAACGTTATAACGTATTACGTTATGTGGTATAACGTTAGAACGTATTACGTTATATGGTATAACGTTATAACGTAATACGTTATATAGTATAACGTTATATAGTATAACGTTATAACGTATTACGTTATATGGTACAACGTTATAACGTATTACGTTATATGGTATAACGTTATAACGTAATACGTTATATAGTCTAACGTTATATTGTATAACGTTATAACGTATTACGTTATATGGTATAACGTTATAACGTATTACTTTATGTGGTATAACGTTAGAACGTATTACGTTATATGGTATAACGTTATAACGTATTACGTTATATGGTATAACGTTATAAGGTATTACGTTATGTAGTACAAGGTTATAATGTATTACGTTATATGGTACAACGTTATAACGTATTACGTTATATGGTATAACGTTATATGGTATAGGGTTATAACGTAATACGTTATATAGTATAACGTTATAACGTATTACGTTATATGGCACAACGTTATAACGTATTACGTTATATGGTACAACGTTATAACGTATTACGTTATATAGTATAACGTTATATGGTATAACGTTAGAACGTATTACGTTATATGGTATAACGTTATAACGTATTACGTTATATGGTATAACGTTATAAGGTATTACGTTATGTAGTACAAGGTTATAATGTATTACGTTATATGGTACAACGTTATAACGTATTACGTTATATGGTATAACGTTATATGGTATAGGGTTATAACGTAATACGTTATATAGTATAACGTTATAACGTATTACGTTATATGGTACAACGTTATAACGTATTACGTTATATGGTACAACGTTATAACGTATTACGTTATATGGTATAACGTTATAACGTAATACGTTATATAGTATAACGTTATATGTTATAACGTTATAACGTATTACGTTATATGGTATAACGTTATATGGTATAACGTTACAACGTATTACGTTATATGGTACAACGTTATAACGTATTACGTTATATGGTATAACGTTATAACGTATTACGTTATATGGTATAAGGTTATAACGTATTACGTTATGTAGTACAACATTATAAGGTATAACGTAATACGTTATATGGTACAACGTTATAACGTATTACGTTATATGGTATAACGTTATATGGTATAGGGTTATAACGTAATACGTTATATAGTATAACGTTATAACGTATTACGTTATATGGCACAACGTTATAACGTATTACGTTATATGGTACAACGTTATAACGTATTACGTTATATGGTACAACGTTATAACGTATTACGTTATATGGTATAACGTTATAACGTAATACGTTATATAGTATAACGTTATATGTTATAACGTTATAACGTATTACGTTATATGGTATAACGTTATAACGTAATACGTGATATAGTATAACGTTATATGGTATAACGTTATAACGTTTTACGTTATATGGTATAACGATATATGGTATAACGTTATAACGTAATACGTTATATGGTATAACGTTATATGGTATAACGTTATAACGTATTACGTTATATGGTATAACGTTATAACGTAATACGTTATATGGTACAACGTTATAACATATTACGTTATATGGTATAACGTTATATGGTATAACGTTATAACGTAATACGTTATATAGCATAACGTTATATGGTATAACGTTATAACGTATTACGTTATATAGTATAACGTTATATGGTATAACGTTATAACGTATTACGTTATATGGTATAACGTTATAACGTATTACGTTATATGGTATAACGTTATAAGGTATTACGTTATGTAGTACAAGGTTATAATGTATAACGTTATAACGTATTACGTTATATGGTATAACGTTATATGGTATAACGTTATATGGTATAACGTTATAACGTATTACGTTATATGGTATAACGTTATAACGTATTACGTTATATGGTATAACGTTATAACGTATTACGTTATGTGGTATAACGTTAGAACGTAATACGTTATATAGTCTAACGTTATATGGTATAACGTTATAACGTATTACGTTATATGGTATAACGTTATAACGTATTACGTTATGTGGTATAACGTTAGAACGTATTACGTTATATGGTATAACGTTATATGGTATAGGGTTATAACGTATTACGTTATATGGTATAACGTTATAACGTATTACGTTATGTGGTATAACGTTAGAACGTATTACGTTATATGGTATAACGTTATAACGTAATACGTTATATAGTATAACGTTATATAGTATAACGTTATAACGTATTACGTTATATGGTACAACGTTATAACGTATTACGTTATATGGTATAACGTTATAACGTAATACGTTATATAGTCTAACGTTATATGGTATAACGTTATAACGTATTACGTTATATGGTATAACGTTATAACGTATTACTTTATGTGGTATAACGTTAGAACGTATTACGTTATATGGTATAACGTTATAACGTAATACTTTATATAGTATAACGTTATATGGTATAACGTTATAACGTATTACGTTATATGGTATAACGTTATAACGTATTACGTTATATGGTATAACGTTATAAGGTATTACGTTATGTAGTACAAGGTTATAATGTATAACGTTATAACGTATTACGTTATATGGTATAACGTTATATGGTATAACGTTATAACGTAATACGTTATATAGTATAACGTTATATAGTATAACGTTATAACGTATTACGTTATATGGTACAACGTTATAACGTATTACGTTATATGGTATAACGTTATAACGTATTACGTTATATGGTATAACGTTATAAGGTATTACGTTATGTAGTACAAGGTTATAATGTATAACGTTATAACGTATTACGTTATATGGTATAACGTTATATGGTATAACGTTATATGGTATAACGTTATAACGTATTACGTTATATGGTATAACGTTATATGGTATAACGTTACCACGTATTACGTTATATGGTACAACGTTATAACGTATTACGTTATATGGTATAACGTTATAACGTATTACGTTATATGGTATAAGGTTATAACGTATTACGTTATGTAGTACAACATTATAAGGTATAACGTAATACGTTATATGGTACAACGTTATAACGTATTACGTTATATGGTGTAACGTTATATGGTATAGGGTTATAACGTAATACGTTATATAGTATAACGTTATAACGTATTACGTTATATGGCACAACGTTATAACGTATTACGTTATATGGTACAACGTTATAACGTATTACGTTATATGGTATAACGTTATAAGGTATTACTTTATGTAGTACAAGGTTATAATGTATAACGTTATAACGTATTACGTTATATGGTACAACGTTATATGGTATAACGTTATAACGTATTACGTTATATGGTATAACGTTATATGGTATAACGTTATAACGTAATACGTTATATGGTATAACGTTATAACGTATTACGTTATATGGTATAACGTTGTAACGTATTACGTTATATAGTATAACGTTATAACGTATTACGTTATATGGTACAACGTTATAACGTATTACGTTATATGGTATAACGTTATATGGTATAACGTTATAACGTATTACGTTATATGGTACAACGTTATATGGTATAACGTTATAACGTATTACGTTATATGGTATAACGTTATATGGTATAACGTTATAACGTAATACGTTATATGGTATAACGTTATAACGTATTACGTTATATGGTATAACGTTGTAACGTATTACGTTATATAGTATAACGTTATAACGTATTACGTTATATGGTATAACGTTATAAGGTATTACTTTATGTAGTACAAGGTTATAATGTATAACGTTATAACGTATTACGTTATATGGTACAACGTTATATGGTATAACGTTATAACGTATTACGTTATATGGTATAACGTTATATGGTATAACGTTATAACGTAATACGTTATATGGTATAACGTTATAACGTATTACGTTATATGGTATAACGTTGTAACGTATTACGTTATATAGTATAACGTTATAACGTATTACGTTATATGGTACAACGTTATAACGTATTACGTTATATGGTATAACGTTATATGGTATAACGTTATAACGTAATACGTGATATAGTATAACGTTATATGGTATAACGTTATAACGTTTTACGTTATATGGTATAACGATATATGGTATAACGTTATAACGTAATACGTTATATGGTATAACGTTATATGGTATAACGTTATAACGTATTACGTTATATGGTATAACGTTATAACGTAATACGTTATATGGTACAACGTTATAACATATTACGTTATATGGTATAACGTTATATGGTATAACGTTATAACGTAATACGTTATATAGCATAACGTTATATGGTATAACGTTATAACGTATTACGTTATATAGTATAACGTTATATGGTATAACGTTATAACGTATTACGTTATATGGTATAACGTTATAACGTATTACGTTATATGGTATAACGTTATAAGGTATTACGTTATGTAGTACAAGGTTATAATGTATAACGTTATAACGTATTACGTTATATGGTATAACGTTATATGGTATAACGTTATATGGTATAACGTTATAACGTATTACGTTATATGGTATAACGTTATAACGTATTACGTTATATGGTATAACGTTATAACGTATTACGTTATGTGGTATAACGTTAGAACGTAATACGTTATATAGTCTAACGTTATATGGTATAACGTTATAACGTATTACGTTATATGGTATAACGTTATAACGTATTACGTTATGTGGTATAACGTTAGAACGTATTACGTTATATGGTATAACGTTATATGGTATAGGGTTATAACGTATTACGTTATATGGTATAACGTTATAACGTATTACGTTATGTGGTATAACGTTAGAACGTATTACGTTATATGGTATAACGTTATAACGTAATACGTTATATAGTATAACGTTATATAGTATAACGTTATAACGTATTACGTTATATGGTACAACGTTATAACGTATTACGTTATATGGTATAACGTTATAACGTATTACGTTATGTGGTATAACGTTAGAACGTAATACGTTATATAGTCTAACGTTATATGGTATAACGTTATAACGTATTACGTTATATGGTATAACGTTATAACGTATTACGTTATGTGGTATAACGTTAGAACGTATTACGTTATATGGTATAACGTTATATGGTATAGGGTTATAACGTATTACGTTATATGGTATAACGTTATAACGTATTACGTTATGTGGTATAACGTTAGAACGTATTACGTTATATGGTATAACGTTATAACGTAATACGTTATATAGTATAACGTTATATAGTATAACGTTATAACGTATTACGTTATATGGTACAACGTTATAACGTATTACGTTATATGGTATAACGTTATAACGTAATACGTTATATAGTCTAACGTTATATGGTATAACGTTATAACGTATTACGTTATATGGTATAACGTTATAACGTATTACTTTATGTGGTATAACGTTAGAACGTATTACGTTATATGGTATAACGTTATAACGTAATACTTTATATAGTATAACGTTATATGGTATAACGTTATAACGTATTACGTTATATGGTATAACGTTATAACGTATTACGTTATATGGTATAACGTTATAAGGTATTACGTTATGTAGTACAAGGTTATAATGTATAACGTTATAACGTATTACGTTATATGGTATAACGTTATATGGTATAACGTTATAACGTAATACGTTATATAGTATAACGTTATATAGTATAACGTTATAACGTATTACGTTATATGGTACAACGTTATAACGTATTACGTTATATGGTATAACGTTATAACGTATTACGTTATATGGTATAACGTTATAAGGTATTACGTTATGTAGTACAAGGTTATAATGTATAACGTTATAACGTATTACGTTATATGGTATAACGTTATATGGTATAACGTTATATGGTATAACGTTATAACGTATTACGTTATATGGTATAACGTTATATGGTATAACGTTACCACGTATTACGTTATATGGTACAACGTTATAACGTATTACGTTATATGGTATAACGTTATAACGTATTACGTTATATGGTATAAGGTTATAACGTATTACGTTATGTAGTACAACATTATAAGGTATAACGTAATACGTTATATGGTACAACGTTATAACGTATTACGTTATATGGTGTAACGTTATATGGTATAGGGTTATAACGTAATACGTTATATAGTATAACGTTATAACGTATTACGTTATATGGCACAACGTTATAACGTATTACGTTATATGGTACAACGTTATAACGTATTACGTTATATGGTATAACGTTATAAGGTATTACTTTATGTAGTACAAGGTTATAATGTATAACGTTATAACGTATTACGTTATATGGTACAACGTTATATGGTATAACGTTATAACGTATTACGTTATATGGTATAACGTTATATGGTATAACGTTATAACGTAATACGTTATATGGTATAACGTTATAACGTATTACGTTATATGGTATAACGTTGTAACGTATTACGTTATATAGTATAACGTTATAACGTATTACGTTATATGGTACAACGTTATAACGTATTACGTTATATGGTATAACGTTATATGGTATAACGTTATAACGTATTACGTTATATGGTATAAGGTTATAACGTATTACGTTATGTAGTACAACGTTATATGGTATAACGTTAGAACGTATTACGTTATATGGTATAACGTTATAAGGCATTACTTTATGTAGTACAAGGTTATAATGTATAACGTTATAACGTATTACGTTATATGGTACAACGTTATATGGTATAACGTTATAACGTAATACGTTATATGGTATAACGCTATAACGTATTACGTTATATGGTATAACGTTATAACGTGATACGTTATATTGTATAACGTTATATGGTATAACGTTATAACGTAATACGTTATATGGTATAACGTTATAATGTATTACGTTATAACGTAATACGTTATATGGTATAACGTTATATGGTATAACGTTATAACGTAATACGTTATATAGTATAACGTTATATGGTATATCGTTATAACGTATTAGGTTATATGGTATAACGTTATAACGTATTACGTTATATGGTATAACGTTATAACGTATTACGTTATATGGTATAACGCAATAACGTATTACGTTATATGGTATAACGTTATAACGTATTACGTTATATGGTACAACGTTATAACGTATTACGTTATATGGTATAACGTTATATGATATAACGTTATAACGTATTACGTTATATGGTATAAGGTTATAACGTATTACGTTATGTAGTACAACGATATATGGTATAACGTTATAACGTATTACGTTATATGGTATAACGTTATAAGGTATTACTTTATGTAGTACAAGGTTATAATGTATAACGTTATAACGTATTACGTTATATGGTATAACGTTATATGGTATAACGTTATAACGTATTACGTTATATGGTATAACGTTATATGGTATAACGTTATAACGTAATACGTTATATGGTATAACGTTATATGGTATAACGTTATAACGTAATACGTTATATAGTATAACGTTATAAGGTATATCGTTATAACGTATTACGTTATATGGTCTAACGTTATAACGTATTACGTTATATGGTATAACGTTATAACGTATTACCATAATATAATAACGTAATACGTTATATAGTATAACGTTATAACGTATTACGTTATATGGTACAACGTTATAACGTATTACGTTATATGGTATAACGTTATAACGTATTACGTTATATGGTATAACGTTATAACGTATTACGTTAAATGGTATAACGTTATATGGTATAACGTTATAACGTATTACGTTATATGGTATAACGTTATAACGTAATACGTTATATGGTACAATGTTATAACATATTACGTTATATGGCATAACGTTATATGGTATAACGTTATAACGTAATACGTTATATAGTATAACGTTATAACGTATTACGTTATATGGTATAACGTTATAACGTATTACGTTATGTAGTACAACGTTATAACGTATTACGTTATGTAGTACAACGTTATATGGTATAACGTTATAACGTATTACGTTATATGGTATAACGTTATAACGTATTACGTTATGTGGTATAACGTTAGAACGTAATACGTTATATAGTCTAACGTTATATGGTATAACGTTATAACGTATTACGTTATATGGTATAACGTTATAACGTATTACGTTATGTGGTATAACGTTAGAACGTATTACGTTATATGGTATAACGTTATATGGTATAGGGTTATAACGTATTACGTTATATGGTATAACGTTATAACGTATTACGTTATGTGTTATAACGTTAGAACGTATTACGTTATATGGTATAACGTTATAACGTAATACGTTATATAGTATAACGTTATATAGTATAACGTTATAACGTATTACGTTATATGGTACAACGTTATAACGTATTACGTTATATGGTATAACGTTATAACGTAATACGTTATATAGTCTAACGTTATATTGTATAACGTTATAACGTATTACGTTATATGGTATAACGTTATAACGTATTACTTTATGTGGTATAACGTTAGAACGTATTATGTTATATGGTATAACGTTATAACGTAATACGTTATATAGTATAACGTTATATGGTATAACGTTATAACGTATTACGTTATATGGTATAACGTTATAACGTATTACGTTATATGGTATAACGTTATAAGGTATTACGTTATGTAGTACAAGGTTATAATGTATAACGTTATAGCGTATTACGTTATATGGTATAACGTTATATGGTATAACGTTATAACATATTACGTTATATGGTATAACGTTATAACGTATTACGTTATATGGTATAACGTTATAAGGTATTACGTTATGTAGTACAAGGTTATAATGTATAACGTTATAACGTATTACGTTATATGGTATAACGTTATATGGTATAACGTTATATGGTATAACGTTATAACGTATTACGTTATATGGTATAACGTTATATGGTATAACGTTACAACGTATTACGTTATATGGTACAACGTTATAACGTATTACGTTATATGGTATAACGTTATAACGTAATACGTTATATAGTATAACGTTATATGGTATAACGTTATAACGTATTACGTTATATGGTATAACGTTAGAACGTATTACGTTATATGTTATAACGTTATAACGTATTACGTTATATGGTATAACGTTACAACGTATTACGTTATATGGTACAACGTTATAACGTATTACGTTATATGGTATAACGTTATAACGTAATACGTTATATAGTATAACGTTATAAGGTATATCGTTATAACGTATTACGTTATATGGTCTAACGTTATAACGTATTACGTTATATGGTATAACGTTATAACGTATTACCATAATATAATAACGTAATACGTTATATAGTATAACGTTATAACGTATTACGTTATATGGTACAACGTTATAACGTATTACGTTATATGGTATAACGTTATAACGTAATACGTTATATAGTATAACGTTATATGGTATAACGTTATAACGTATTACGTTATATGGTATAACGTTAGAACGTATTACGTTATATGTTATAACGTTATAACGTATTACGTTATATGGTATAACGTTATAACGTAATACGTTATATGGTATAACGTTATAACGTATTACGTTATATGGTATAACGTTATAACGTGATACGTTATATGGTATAACGTTATATGGTATAACGTTATAACGTAATACGTTATATGGTATAACGTTATAATGTATTACGTTATAACGTAATACGTTATATGGTATAACGTTATATGGTATAACGTTATAACGTAATACGTTATATAGTATAACGTTATATGGTATATCGTTATAACGTATTACGTTATATGGTATAACGTTATAACGTATTACGTTATATGGTATAACGTTATAACGTATTACGTTATATGGTACAACGTTATAACGTATTACGTTATATGGTATAGCGTTATATGGTATAACGTTATAACGTATTACGTTATATGGTATATGGTTGTAACGTATTACGTTATGTAGTACAACGTTATATGGTGTAACGTTATAACGTATTACGTTATATGGTATAACGTTATAAGGTATTACTTTATGTAGTACAAGGTTATAATGTATAACGTTATAACGTATTACGTTATATGGTATAACGTTATATGGTATAACGTTATAACGTATTACGTTATATGGTATAACGTTATAACGTATTACGTTATATGGTATAACGTTATATGGTATAACGTTATAACGTATTACGTTATATGGTATAACGTTATAACGTAATACGTTATATGGTACAATGTTATAACATATTACGTTATATGGTATAACGTTATATGGTATAACGTTATAACGTAATACGTTATATAGTATAACGTTATAACGTATTACGTTATATGGTATAACGTTATAACGTATTACGTTATGTAGTACAACGTTATAACGTATTACGTTATGTAGTACAACGTTATATGGTATAACGTTATAACGTATTACGTTATATGGTATAACGTTATAACGTATTACGTTATGTGGTATAACGTTAGAACGTAATACGTTATATAGTCTAACGTTATATGGTATAACGTTATAACGTATTACGTTATATGGTCTAACGTTATAACGTATTACGTTATGTGGTATAACGTTAGAACGTATTACGTTATATGGTATAACGTTATAACGTATTACGTTATATGGTATAAGGTTATAACGTATTACGTTATGTAGTACAACGTTATATGGTATAACGTTAGAACGTATTACGTTATATGGTATAACGTTATAAGGTATTACTTTATGTAGTACAAGGTTATAATGTATAACGTTATAACGTATTACGTTATATGGTACAACGTTATATGGTATAACGTTATAACGTATTACGTTATTTGGTATAACGTTATATGGTATAACGTTATAACGTAATACGTTATATGGTATAACGTTATAACGTATTACGTTATATGGTATAACGTTAGAACGTAGTACGTTATATGGTATAACGCTATAACGTATTACGTTATATGGTATAACGTTATAACGTGATACGTTATATTGTATAACGTTATATGGTATAACGTTATAACGTAATACGTTATATGGTATAACGTTATAATGTATTACGTTATAACGTAATACGTTATATGGTATAACGTTATATGGTATAACGTTATAACGTAATACGTTATATAGTATAACGTTATATTGTATATCGTTATAACGTATTAGGTTATATGGTATAACGTTATAACGTATTACGTTATATGGTATAACGTAATAACGTATTACGTTATATGGTATAACGCAATAACGTATTACGTTATATGGTATAACGTTATAACGTATTACGTTATATGGTACAACGTTATAACGTATTACGTTATATGGTATAACGTTATATGATATAACGTTATAACGTATTACGTTATATGGTATAAGGTTATAACGTATTACGTTATGTAGTACAACGATATATGGTATAACGTTATAACGTATTACGTTATATGGTATAACGTTATAAGGTATTACTTTATGTAGTACAAGGTTATAATGTATAACGTTATAACGTATTACGTTATATGGTATAACGTTATAACGTATTACGTTATATGGTATAACGTTATATGGTATAACGTTATAACGTAATACGTTATATGGTATAACGTTATATGGTATAACGTTATAACGTAATACGTTATATAGTATAACGTTATAAGGTATATCGTTATAACGTATTACGTTATATGGTCTAACGTTATAACGTATTACGTTATATGGTATAACGTTATAACGTATTACCATAATATAATAACGTAATACGTTATATAGTATAACGTTATAACGTATTACGTTATATGGTACAACGTTATAACGTATTACGTTATATGGTATAACGTTATAACGTAATATGTTATATAGTATAACGTTATATGGTATAACGTTATAACGTATTACGTTATATGGTATAACGTTAGAACGTATTACGTTATATGTTATAACGTTATAACGTATTACGTTATATGGTATAACGTTATAACGTAATACGTTATATGGTATAACGTTATAACGTATTACGTTATATGGTATAACGTTATAACGTGATACGTTATATGGTATAACGTTATAACGTAATACGTTATATGGTATAACGTTATATGGTATAACGTTATAACGTAATACGTTATATGGTATAACGTTATAATGTATTACGTTATAACGTATTACGTTATATGGTATAACGTTATAACGTAATACGTTATATGGTATAACGTTATAACGTATTACGTTATATGGTATAACGTTATAACGTGATACGTTATATGGTATAACGTTATATGGTATAACGTTATAACGTATTACGTTATATGGTATAACGTTATAACGTATTACGTTATATGGTATAACGCTATAACGTATTACGTTATATGGTATAACGTTATAACGTATTACGTTATATGGTACAACGTTATAACGTATTACGTTATATGGTATAACGTTATATGGTATAACGTTATAACGTATTACGTTATATGGTATATGGTTATAACGTATTACGTTATGTAGTACAACGTTATATGGTGTAACGTTATAACGTATTACGTTATATGGTATAACGTTATAAGGTATTACTTTATGTAGTACAAGGTTATAATGTATAACGTTATAACGTATTACGTTATATGGTATAACGTTATATGGTATAACGTTATAACGTATTACGTTATATGGTATAACGTTATAACGTATTACGTTAAATGGTATAACGTTATATGGCATAACGTTATAACGTATTACGTTATATGGTATAACGTTATAACGTAATACGTTATATGGTACAATGTTATAACATATTACGTTATATGGTATAACGTTATATGGTATAACGTTATAACGTAATACGTTATATAGTATAACGTTATATAGTATAACGTTATAACGTATTACGTTATATGGTACAACGTTATAACGTATTACGTTATATGGTATAACGTTATAACGTATTACGTTATATGGTATAACGTTATAAGGTATTACGTTATGTAGTACAAGGTTATAATGTATTACGTTATATGGTACAACGTTATAACGTATTACGTTATATGGTATAACGTTATATGGTATAGGGTTATAACGTAATACGTTTTATAGTATAACGTTATAACGTATTACGTTATATGGCACAACGTTATAACGTATTACGTTATATGGTACAACGTTATAACGTATTACGTTATATGGTATAACGTTATATGGTATAACGTTACAACGTATTACGTTATATGGTACAACGTTATAACGTATTACGTTATATGGTATAACGTTATAACGTATTACGTTATATGGTATAAGGTTATAACGTATTACGTTATGTAGTACAACATTATAAGATATAACGTAATACGTTATATGGTACAACGTTATAACGTATTACGTTATATGGTATAACGTTATATGGTATAGGGTTATAACGTAATACGTTATATAGTATAACGTTATATGGTATAACGTTACAACGTATTACGTTATATGGTACAACGTTATAACGTATTACGTTATATGGTATAACGTTATAACGTATTACGTTATATGGTATAAGGTTATAACGTATTACGTTATGTAGTACAACATTATAAGGTATAACGTAATACGTTATATGGTACAACGTTATAACGTATTACGTTATATGGTATAACGTTATATGGTATAGGGTTATAACGTAATACGTTATATAGTATAACGTTATAACGTATTACGTTATATGGCACAACGTTATAACGTATTACGTTATATGGTACAACGTTATAACGTATTACGTTATATGGTACAACGTTATAACGTATTACGTTATATGGTATAACGTTATAACGTAATACGTTATATAGTATAACGTTATATGTTATAACGTTATAACGTATTACGTTATATGGTATAACGTTATATGGTATAACGTTACAACGTATTACGTTATATGGTACAACGTTATAACGTATTACGTTATATGGTATAAATTTATAACGTATTACGTTATATGGTATAAGGTTATAACGTATTACGTTATGTAGTACAACATTATAAGGTATAACGTAATACGTTATATGGTACAACGTTATAACGTATTACGTTATATGGTATAACGTTATATGGTATAGGGTTATAACGTAATACGTTATATAGTATAACGTTATAACGTATTACGTTATATGGCACAACGTTATAACGTATTACGTTATATGGTACAACGTTATAACGTATTACGTTATATGGTACAACGTTATAACGTATTACTTTATGTAGTACAAGGTTATAATGTATAACGTTATAACGTATTACGTTATATGGTACAACGTTATATGGTATAACGTTATAACGTATTACGTTATATGGTATAACGTTATATGGTATAACGTTATAACGTAATACGTTATATGGTATAACGTTATAACGTATTACGTTATATGGTATAACGTTATAACGTATTACGTTATATAGTATAACGTTATAACGTATTACGTTATATGGTACAACGTTATAACGTATTACGTTATATGGTATAACGTTATATGGTATAACGTTATAACGTATTACGTTATATGGTATAAGGTTATAACGTATTACGTTATGTAGTACAACGTTATATGGTATAACGTTAGAACGTATTACGTTATATGGTATAACGTTATAAGGTATTACTTTATGTAGTACAAGGTTATAATGTATAACGTTATAACGTATTACGTTATATGGTACAACGTTATATGGTATAACGTTATAACGTATTACGTTATTTGGTATAACGTTATATGGTATAACGTTATAACGTAATACGTTATATGGTATAACGTTATAACGTATTACGTTATATGGTATAACGTTAGAACGTAGTACGTTATATGGTATATCTTTATAACGTATTACGTTATATGGTATAACGTTATAACGTAATACGTTATATGGTATAACGCTATAACGTATTACGTTATATGGTATAACGTTATAACGTGATACGTTATATTGTATAACGTTATATGGTATAACGTTATAACGTAATACGTTATATGGTATAACGTTATAATGTATTACGTTATAACGTAATACGTTATATGGTATAACGTTATATGGTATAACGTTATAGCGTAATACGTTATATAGTATAACGTTATATGGTATATCGTTATAACGTATTAGGTTATATGGTATAACGTTATAACGTATTACGTTATATGGTATAACGTAATAACGTATTACGTTATATGGTATAACGCAATAACGTATTACGTTATATGGTATAACGTTATAACGTATTACGTTATATGGTACAACGTTATAACGTATTACGTTATATGGTATAACGTTATATGATATAACGTTATAACGTATTACGTTATATGGTATAAGGTTATAACGTATTACGTTATGTAGTACAACGATATATGGTATAACGTTATAACGTATTACGTTATATGGTATAACGTTATAAGGTATTACTTTATGTAGTACAAGGTTATAATGTATAACGTTATAACGTATTACGTTATATGGTATAACGTTATATGGTATAACGTTATAACGTATTACGTTATATGGTATAACGTTATATGGTATAACGTTATAACGTAATACGTTATATGGTATAACGTTATATGGTATAACGTTATAACGTAATACGTTATATAGTATAACGTTATAAGGTATATCGTTATAACGTATTACGTTATATGGTCTAACGTTATAACGTATTACGTTATATGGTATAACGTTATAACGTATTACCATAATATAATAACGTAATACGTTATATAGTATAACGTTATAACGTATTACGTTATATGGTACAACGTTATAACGTATTACGTTATATGGTATAACGTTATAACGTAATACGTTATATAGTATAACGTTATATGGTATAACGTTATAACGTATTACGTTATATGGTATAACGTTAGAACGTATTACGTTATATGTTATAACGTTATAACGTATTACGTTATATGGTATAACGTTATAACGTAATACGTTATATGGTATAACGTTATAACGTATTACGTTATATGGTATAACGTTATAACGTGATACGTTATATGGTATAACGTTATATGGTATAACGTTATAACGTAATACGTTATATGGTATAACGTTATAATGTATTACGTTATAACGTAATACGTTATATGGTATAACGTTATATGGTATAACGTTATAACGTAATACGTTATATAGTATAACGTTATATGGTATATCGTTATAACGTATTACGTTATATGGTATAACGTTATAACGTATTACGTTATATGGTATAACGTTATAACGTATTACGTTATATGGTATAACGCTATAACGTATTACGTTATATGGTATAACGTTATAACGTATTACGTTATATGGTACAACGTTATAACGTATTACGTTATATGGTATAACGTTATATGGTATAACGTTATAACGTATTACGTTATATGGTATATGGTTATAACGTATTACGTTATGTAGTACAACGTTATATGGTGTAACGTTATAACGTATTACGTTATATGGTATAACGTTATAAGGTATTACTTTATGTAGTACAAGGTTATAATGTATAACGTTATAACGTATTACGTTATATGGTATAACGTTATATGGTATAACGTTATAACGTATTACGTTATATGGTATAACGTTATAACGTATTACGTTAAATGGTATAACGTTATATGGTATAACGTTATAACGTATTACGTTATATGGTATAACGTTATAACGTAATACGTTATATGGTACAATGTTATAACATATTACGTTATATGGTATAACGTTATATGGTATAACGTTATAACGTAATACGTTATATAGTATAACGTTATATAGTATAACGTTATAACGTATTACGTTATATGGTACAACGTTATAACGTATTACGTTATATGGTATAACGCTATAACGTAATACGTTATATAGTCTAACGTTATATTGTATAACGTTATAACGTATTACGTTATATGGTATAACGTTATAACGTATTACTTTATGTGGTATAACGTTAGAACGTATTACGTTATATGGTATAACGTTATAACGTAATACGTTATATAGTATAACGTTATATGGTATAACGTTATAACGTATTACGTTATATGGTATAACGTTATAACGTATTACGTTATATGGTATAACGTTATAAGGTATTACGTTATGTAGTACAAGGTTATAATGTATAACGTTATAGCGTATTACGTTATATGGTATAACGTTATATGGTATAACGTTATAACATATTACGTTATATGGTATAACGTTATAACGTATTACGTTATATGGTATAACGTTATAAGGTATTACGTTATGTAGTACAAGGTTATAATGTATAACGTTATAACGTATTACGTTATATGGTATAACGTTATATGGTATAACGTTATATGGTATAACGTTATAACGTATTACGTTATATGGTATAACGTTATAGGGTATAACGTTACAACGTATTACGTTATATGGTACAACGTTATAACGTATTACGTTATATGGTATAACGTTATAACGTATTACGTTATATGGTATAAGGTTATAACGTATTACGTTATGTAGTACAACATTATAAGGTATAACGTAATACGTTATATGGTACAACGTTATAACGTATTACGTTATATGGTATAACGTTATATGGTATAGGGTTATAACGTAATACGTTATATAGTATAACGTTATAACGTATTACGTTATATGGCACAACGTTATAACGTATTACGTTATATGGTACAACGTTATAACGTATTACGTTATATGGTACAACGTTATAACGTATTACGTTATATGGTATAACGTTATAACGTAATACGTTATATAGTATAACGTTATATGTTATGACGTTATAACGTATTACGTTATATGGTATAACGTTATATGGTATAACGTTACAACGTATTACGTTATATGGTACAACGTCATAACGTATTACGTTATATGGTATAACGTTATAACGTATTACGTTATATGGTATAAGGTTATAACGTATTACGTTATGTAGTACAACATTATAAGGTATAACGTAATACGTTATATGGTACAACGTTATAACGTATTACGTTATATGGTATAACGTTATATGGTATAGGGTTATAACGTAATACGTTATATAGTATAACGTTATAACGTATTACGTTATATGGCACAACGTTATAACGTATTACGTTATATGGTACAACGTTATAACGTATTACGTTATATGGTATAACGTTATAAGGTATTACTTTATGTAGTACAAGGTTATAATGTATAACGTTATAACGTATTACGTTATATGGTACAACGTTATATGGTATAACGTTATAACGTATTACGTTATATGGTATAACGTTATATGGTATAACGTTATAACGTAATACGTTATATGGTATAACGTTATAACGTATTACGTTATATGGTATAACGTTATAACGTATTACGTTATATAGTATAACGTTATAACGTATTACGTTATATGGTACAACGTTATAACGTATTACGTTATATGGTATAACGTTATATGGTATAACGTTATAACGTATTACGTTATATGGTATAAGGTTATAACGTATTACGTTATGTAGTACAACGTTATATGGTATAACGTTAGAACGTATTACGTTATATGGTATAACGTTATAAGGTATTACTTTATGTAGTACAAGGTTATAATGTATAACGTTATAACGTATTACGTTATATGGTACAACGTTATATGGTATAACGTTATAACGTATTACGTTATTTGGTATAACGTTATATGGTATAACGTTATAACGTAATACGTTATATGGTATAACGTTATAACGTATTACGTTATATGGTATAACGTTAGAACGTAGTACGTTATATGGTATATCTTTATAACGTATTACGTTATATGGTATAACGTTATAACGTAATACGTTATATGGTATAACGCTATAACGTATTACGTTATATGGTATAACGTTATAACGTGATACGTTATATTGTATAACGTTATATGGTATAACGTTATAACGTAATACGTTATATGGTATAACGTTATAATGTATTACGTTATAACGTAATACGTTATATGGTATAACGTTATATGGTATAACGTTATAACGTAATACGTTATATAGTATAACGTTATATGGTATATCGTTATAACGTATTAGGTTATATGGTATAACGTTATAACGTATTACGTTATATGGTATAACGTAATAACGTATTACGTTATATGGTATAACGCAATAACGTATTACGTTATATGGTATAACGTTATAACGTATTACGTTATATGGTACAACGTTATAACGTATTACGTTATATGGTATAACGTTATATGATATAACGTTATAACGTATTACGTTATATGGTATAAGGTTATAACGTATTACGTTATGTAGTACAACGATATATGGTATAACGTTATAACGTATTACGTTATATGGTATAACGTTATAAGGTATTACTTTATGTAGTACAAGGTTATAATGTATAACGTTATAACGTATTACGTTATATGGTATAACGTTATATGGTATAACGTTATAACGTATTACGTTATATGGTATAACGTTATATGGTATAACGTTATAACGTAATACGTTATATGGTATAACGTTATATGGTATAACGTTATAACGTAATACGTTATATAGTATAACGTTATAAGGTATATCGTTATAACGTATTACGTTATATGGTCTAACGTTATAACGTATTACGTTATATGGTATAACGTTATAACGTATTACCATAATATAATAACGTAATACGTTATATAGTATAACGTTATAACGTATTACGTTATATGGTACAACGTTATAACGTATTACGTTATATGGTATAACGTTATAACGTAATACGTTATATAGTATAACGTTATATGGTATAACGTTATAACGTATTACGTTATATGGTATAACGTTAGAACGTATTACGTTATATGTTATAACGTTATAACGTATTACGTTATATGGTATAACGTTATAACGTAATACGTTATATGGTATAACGTTATAACGTATTACGTTATATGGTATAACGTTATAACGTGATACGTTATATGGTATAACGTTATATGGTATAACGTTATAACGTAATACGTTATATGGTATAACGTTATAATGTATTACGTTATAACGTAATACGTTATATGGTATAACGTTATATGGTATAACGTTATAACGTAATACGTTATATAGTATAACGTTATATGGTATATCGTTATAACGTATTACGTTATATGGTATAACGTTATAACGTATTACGTTATATGGTATAACGTTATAACGTATTACGTTATATGGTATAACGCTATAACGTATTACGTTATATGGTATAACGTTATAACGTATTACGTTATATGGTACAACGTTATAACGTATTACGTTATATGGTATAACGTTATATGGTATAACGTTATAACGTATTACGTTATATGGTATATGGTTATAACGTATTACGTTATGTAATACAACGTTATATGGTGTAACGTTATAACGTATTACGTTATATGGTATAACGTTATAAGGTATTATTTTATGTAGTACAAGGTTATAATGTATAACGTTATAACGTATTACGTTATATGGTATAACGTTATATGGTATAACGTTATAACGTATTACGTTATATGGTATAACGTTATAACGTATTACGTTAAATGGTATAACGTTATATGGTATAACGTTATAACGTATTACGTTATATGGTATAACGTTATAACGTAATACGTTATATGGTACAATGTTATAACATATTACGTTATATGGTATAACGTTATATGGTATAACGTTATAACGTAATACGTTATATAGTATAACGTTATATAGTATAACGTTATAACGTATTACGTTATATGGTACAACGTTATAACGTATTACGTTATATGGTATAACGTTATAACGTATTACGTTATATGGTATAACGTTATAAGGTATTACGTTATGTAGTACAAGGTTATAATGTATTACGTTATATGGTACAACGTTATAACGTATTACGTTATATGGTATAACGTTATATGGTATAGGGTTATAACGTAATACGTTATATAGTATAACGTTATAACGTATTACGTTATATGGCACAACGTTATAACGTATTACGTTATATGGTATAACGTTATAACGTATTACGTTATATGGTATAACGTTATATGGTATAACGTTACAACGTATTACGTTATATGGTACAACGTTATAACGTATTACGTTATATGGTATAACGTTATAACGTATTACGTTATATGGTACAACGTTATAACGTATTACGTTATATGGTATAACGTTATAACGTAATACGTTATATAGTCTAACGTTATATGGTATAACGTTATAACGTATTACGTTATATGGTATAACGTTATAACGTATTACTTTATGTGGTATAACGTTAGAACGTATTACGTTATATGGTATAACGTTATAACGTAATACTTTATATAGTATAACGTTATATGGTATAACGTTATAACGTATTACGTTATATGGTATAACGTTATAACGTATTACGTTATATGGTATAACGTTATAAGGTATTACGTTATGTAGTACAAGGTTATAATGTATAACGTTATAACGTATTACGTTATATGGTATAACGTTATATGGTAGAACGTTATAACATATTACGTTATATGGTATAACGTTATATGGTATAGGGTTATAACGTATTACGTTATATCGTATAACGTTATAACGTATTACGTTATGTGGTATAACGTTAGAACGTATTACGTTATATGGTATAACGTTATAACGTAATACGTTATATAGTATAACATTATATAGTATAACGTTATAACGTATTACGTTATATGGTACAACGTTATAACGTATTACGTTATATGGTATAACGTTATAACGTATTACGTTATATGGTATAACGTTATAAGGTATTACGTTATGTAGTACAAGGTTATAATGTATAACGTTATAACGTATTACGTTATATGGTATAACGTTATATGGTATAACGTTATATGGTATAACGTTATAACGTATTACGTTATATGGTATAACGTTATATGGTATAACGTTACCACGTATTACGTTATATGGTACAACGTTATAACGTATTACGTTATATGGTATAACGTTATAACGTATTACGTTATATGGTATAAGGTTATAACGTATTACGTTATGTAGTACAACATTATAAGGTATAACGTAATACGTTATATGGTACAACGTTATAACGTATTACGTTATATGGTATAACGTTATATGGTATAGGGTTATAACGTAATACGTTATATAGTATAACGTTATAACGTATTACGTTATATGGCACAACGTTATAACGTATTACGTTATATGGTACAACGTTATAACGTATTACGTTATATGGTATAACGTTATAAGGTATTACTTTATGTAGTACAAGGTTATAATGTATAACGTTATAACGTATTACGTTATATGGTACAACGTTATATGGTATAACGTTATAACGTATTACGTTATATGGTATAACGTTATAACGTATTACGTTATATGGTATAACGTTATAAGGTATTACGTTATGTAGTACAAGGTTATAATGTATAACGTTATAACGTATTACGTTATATGGTATAACGTTATATGGTATAACGTTATATGGTATAACGTTATAACGTATTACGTTATATGGTATAACGTTATAACGTATTACGTTATATGGTATAACGTTATAACGTATTACGTTATGTGGTATAACGTTAGAACGTAATACGTTATATAGTCTAACGTTATATGGTATAACGTTATAACGTATTACGTTATATGGTATAACGTTATAACGTATTACGTTATGTGGTATAACGTTAGAACGTATTACGTTATATGGTATAACGTTATATGGTATAGGGTTATAACGTATTACGTTATATGGTATAACGTTATAACGTATTACGTTATGTGGTATAACGTTAGAACGTATTACGTTATATGGTATAACGTTATAACGTAATACGTTATATAGTATAACGTTATATAGTATAACGTTATAACGTATTACGTTATATGGTACAACGTTATAACGTATTACGTTATATGGTATAACGTTATAACGTAATACGTTATATAGTCTAACGTTATATGGTATAACGTTATAACGTATTACGTTATATGGTATAACGTTATAACGTATTACTTTATGTGGTATAACGTTAGAACGTATTACGTTATATGGTATAACGTTATAACGTAATACTTTATATAGTATAACGTTATATGGTATAACGTTATAACGTATTACGTTATATGGTATAACGTTATAACGTATTACGTTATATGGTATAACGTTATAAGGTATTACGTTATGTAGTACAAGGTTATAATGTATAACGTTATAACGTATTACGTTATATGGTATAACGTTATATGGTAGAACGTTATAACATATTACGTTATATGGTATAACGTTATATGGTATAGGGTTATAACGTATTACGTTATATCGTATAACGTTATAACGTATTACGTTATGTGGTATAACGTTAGAACGTATTACGTTATATGGTATAACGTTATAACGTAATACGTTATATAGTATAACATTATATAGTATAACGTTATAACGTATTACGTTATATGGTACAACGTTATAACGTATTACGTTATATGGTATAACGTTATAACGTATTACGTTATATGGTATAACGTTATAAGGTATTACGTTATGTAGTACAAGGTTATAATGTATAACGTTATAACGTATTACGTTATATGGTATAACGTTATATGGTATAACGTTATATGGTATAACGTTATAACGTATTACGTTATATGGTATAACGTTATATGGTATAACGTTACCACGTATTACGTTATATGGTACAACGTTATAACGTATTACGTTATATGGTATAACGTTATAACGTATTACGTTATATGGTATAAGGTTATAACGTATTACGTTATGTAGTACAACATTATAAGGTATAACGTAATACGTTATATGGTACAACGTTATAACGTATTACGTTATATGGTATAACGTTATATGGTATAGGGTTATAACGTAATACGTTATATAGTATAACGTTATAACGTATTACGTTATATGGCACAACGTTATAACGTATTACGTTATATGGTACAACGTTATAACGTATTACGTTATATGGTATAACGTTATAAGGTATTACTTTATGTAGTACAAGGTTATAATGTATAACGTTATAACGTATTACGTTATATGGTACAACGTTATATGGTATAACGTTATAACGTATTACGTTATATGGTATAACGTTATATGGTATAACGTTATAACGTAATACGTTATATGGTATAACGTTATAACGTATTACGTTATATGGTATAACGTTATAACGTATTACGTTATATAGTATAACGTTATAACGTATTACGTTATATGGTACAACGTTATAACGTATTACGTTATATGGTATAACGTTATATGGTATAACGTTATAACGTATTACGTTATATGGTATAAGGTTATAACGTATTACGTTATGTAGTACAACGTTATATGGTATAACGTTAGAACGTATTACGTTATATGGTATAACGTTATAAGGTATTACTTTATGTAGTACAAGGTTATAATGTATAACGTTATAACGTATTACGTTATATGGTACAACGTTATATGGTATAACGTTATAACGTATTACGTTATTTGGTATAACGTTATATGGTATAACGTTATAACGTAATACGTTATATGGTATAACGTTATAACGTATTACGTTATATGGTATAACGTTAGAACGTAGTACGTTATATGGTATATCTTTATAACGTATTACGTTATATGGTATAACGTTATAACGTAATACGTTATATGGTATAACGCTATAAACGTATTACGTTATATGGTATAACGTTATAACGTGATACGTTATATTGTATAACGTTATATGTATAACGTTATAACGTAATACGTTATATGGTATAACGTTATAATGTATTACGTTATAACGTAATACGTTATATGGTATAACGTTATATGGTATAACGTTATAACGTAATACGTTATATAGTATAACGTTATATGGTATATCGTTATAACGTATTAGGTTATATGGTATAACGTTATAACGTATTACGTTATATGGTATAACGTAATAACGTATTACGTTATATGGTATAACGCAATAACGTATTACGTTATATGGTATAACGTTATAACGTATTACGTTATATGGTACAACGTTATAACGTATTACGTTATATGGTATAACGTTATATGGTATAACGTTATAACGTAATACGTTATATGGTATAACGTTATATGGTATAACGTTATAACGTAATACGTTATATAGTATAACGTTATATAGTATAACGTTATAACGTAATACGTTATATGGTATAACGTTATAATGTATACGTTATAACGTAATACGTTATATGGTATAACGTTATATGGTATAACGTTATAACGTAATACGTTATATAGTATAACGTTATATGGTATATCGTTATAACGTATTAGGTTATATGGTATAACGTTATAACGTATTACGTTATATGGTATAAGGTTATAACGTATTACGTTATGTAGTACAACGATATATGGTATAACGTTATAACGTATTACGTTATATGGTATAACGTTATAAGGTATTACTTTATGTAGTACAAGGTTATAATGTATAACGTTATAACGTATTACGTTATATGGTATAACGTTATATGGTATAACGTTATAACGTATTACGTTATATGGTATAACGTTATATGGTATAACGTTATAACGTAATACGTTATATGGTATAACGTTATATGGTATAACGTTATAACGTAATACGTTATATAGTATAACGTTATAAGGTATATCGTTATAACGTATTACGTTATATGGTCTAACGTTAGAACGTATTACGTTATATGGTATAACGCTATAACGTATTACGTTATATGGTATAACGTTATAACGTATTACGTTAAATGGTATAACGTTATATGGTATAACGTTATAACGTATTACGTTATATGGTATAACGTTATAACGTAATACGTTATATGGTACAATGTTATAACATATTACGTTATATGGTATAACGTTATATGGTATAACGTTATAACGTAATACGTTATATAGTATAACGTTATATAGTATAACGTTATAACGTATTACGTTATATGGTATAACGTTAGAACGTATTACGTTATATGGTATAACGCTATAACGTATTACGTTATATGGTATAACGTTATAACGTATTACCATAATATAATAACGTAATACGTTATATAGTATAACGTTATAACGTATTACGTTATATGGTACAACGTTATAACGTATTACGTTATATGGTATAACGTTATAACGTAATACGTTATATAGTATAACGTTATATGGTATAACGTTATAACGTATTACGTTATATGGTATAACGTTAGAACGTATTACGTTATATGGTATAACGCTATAACGTATTACGTTATATGGTATAACGTTATAACGTATTACGTTATATGGTACAACGTTATAACGTATTACGTTATATGGTATAACGTTATATGGTATAACGTTATAACGTATTACGTTATATGGTATATGGTTATAACGTATTATGTTATGTAGTACAACGTTATATGGTGTAACGTTATAACGTATTACGTTATATGGTATAACGTTATAAGGTATTACTTTATGTAGTACAAGGTTATAATGTATAACGTTATAACGTATTACGTTATATGGTATAACGTTATATGGTATAACGTTATAACGTATTACGTTATATGGTATAACGTTATAACGTATTACGTTAAATGGTATAACGTTATATGGTATAACGTTATAACGTATTACGTTATATGGTATAACGTTATAACGTAATACGTTATATGGTACAATGTTATAACATATTACGTTATATGGTATAACGTTATATGGTATAACGTTATAACGTAATACGTTATATAGTATAACGTTATATAGTATAACGTTATAACGTATTACGTTATATGGTACAACGTTATAACGTATTACGTTATATGGTATAACGCTATAACGTAATACGTTATATAGTCTAACGTTATATTGTATAACGTTATAACGTATTACGTTATATGGTATAACGTTATAACGTATTACTTTATGTGGTATAACGTTAGAACGTATTACGTTATATGGTATAACGTTATAACGTAATACGTTATATAGTATAACGTTATATGGTATAACGTTATAACGTATTACGTTATATGGTATAACGTTATAACGTATTACGTTATATGGTATAACGTTATAAGGTATTACGTTATGTAGTACAAGGTTATAATGTATAACGTTATAGCGTATTACGTTATATGGTATAACGTTATATGGTATAACGTTATAACATATTACGTTATATGGTATAACGTTATAACGTATTACGTTATATGGTATAACGTTATAAGGTATTACGTTATGTAGTACAAGGTTATAATGTATAACGTTATAACGTATTACGTTATATGGTATAACGTTATATGGTATAACGTTATATGGTATAACGTTATAACGTATTACGTTATATGGTATAACGTTATAGGGTATAACGTTACAACGTATTACGTTATATGGTACAACGTTATAACGTATTACGTTATATGGTATAACGTTATAACGTATTACGTTATATGGTATAAGGTTATAACGTATTACGTTATGTAGTACAACATTATAAGGTATAACGTAATACGTTATATGGTACAACGTTATAACGTATTACGTTATATGGTATAACGTTATATGGTATAGGGTTATAACGTAATACGTTATATAGTATAACGTTATAACGTATTACGTTATATGGCACAACGTTATAACGTATTACGTTATATGGTACAACGTTATAACGTATTACGTTATATGGTACAACGTTATAACGTATTACGTTATATGGTATAACGTTATAACGTAATACGTTATATAGTATAACGTTATATGTTATAACGTTATAACGTATTACGTTATATGTTATAACGTTATAACGTAATACGTGATATAGTATAACGTTATATGGTATAACGTTATAACGTTTTACGTTATATGGTATAACGATATATGGTATAACGTTATAACGTAATACGTTATATGGTATAACGTTATATGGTATAACGTTATAACGTATTACGTTATATGGTATAACGTTATAACGTAATACGTTATATGGTTCAACGTTATAACATATTACGTTATATGGTATAACGTTATATGGTATAACGTTATAACGTAATACGTTATATAGCATAACGTTATATGGTATAACGTTATAACGTATTACGTTATATAGTATAACGTTATATGGTATAACGTTATAACGTATTACGTTATATGGTATAACGTTATAACGTATTACGTTATATGGTATAACGTTATAACGTATTACGTTATATAGTATAACGTTATAACGTACTACGTTATATGGTATAACGTTATAACGTATTACGTTATATGGTATAACGTTATAAGGTATTACGTTATGTAGTACAAGGTTATAATGTATAACGTTATAACGTTATAACGTTATATGGTATAACGTTATATGGTATAGGGTTATAACGTAATACGTTATATAGTATAACGTTATAACGTATTACGTTATATGGCACAACGTTATAACGTATTACGTTATATGGTATAACGTTATAACGTATTACGTTATATGGTACAACGTTATAACGTATTACGTTATATGGTATAACGTTATAACGTAATACGTTATATAGTATAACGTTATATGGTATAACGTTATAACGTATTACGTTATATGGTATAACGTTATAACGTAATACGTTATGTGGTATAACGTTAGAACGTATTACGTTATATGGTATAACGTTATAACGTAATACGTTATATAGTATAACGTTATATAGTATAACGTTATAACGTATTACGTTATATGGTACAACGTTATAACGTATTACGTTATATGGTATAACGTTATAACGTATTACGTTATATGGTATAACGTTATAAGGTATTACGTTATGTAGTACAAGGTTATAATGTATAACGTTATAACGTTATAACGTTATATGGTATAACGTTATATGGTATAGGGTTATAACGTAATACGTTATATAGTATAACGTTATAACGTATTACGTTATATGGCACAACGTTATAACGTATTACGTTATATGGTATAACGTTATAACGTATTACGTTATATGGTACAACGTTATAACGTATTACGTTATATGGTATAACGTTATAACGTAATACGTTATATGGTTCAACGTTATAACATATTACGTTATATGGTATAACGTTATATGGTATAACGTTATAACGTAATACGTTATATAGCATAACGTTATATGGTATAACGTTATAACGTATTACGTTATATAGTATAACGTTATATGGTATAACGTTATAACGTATTACGTTATATGGTATAACGTTATAACGTATTACGTTATATGGTATAACGTTATAACGTATTACGTTATATAGTATAACGTTATAACGTACTACGTTATATGGTATAACGTTATAACGTATTACGTTATATGGTATAACGTTATAACGTAATACGTTATGTGGTATAACGTTAGAACGTATTACGTTATATGGTATAACGTTATAACGTAATACGTTATATAGTATAACGTTATATAGTATAACGTTATAACGTATTACGTTATATGGTACAACGTTATAACGTATTACGTTATATGGTATAACGTTATAACGTATTACGTTATATGGTATAACGTTATAAGGTATTACGTTATGTAGTACAAGGTTATAATGTATAACGTTATAACGTTATAACGTTATATGGTATAACGTTATATGGTATAGGGTTATAACGTAATACGTTATATAGTATAACGTTATAACGTATTACGTTATATGGCACAACGTTATAACGTATTACGTTATATGGTATAACGTTATAACGTATTACGTTATATGGTACAACGTTATAACGTATTACGTTATATGGTATAACGTTATAACGTAATACGTTATATAGTATAACGTTATATGGTATAACGTTATAACGTATTACGTTATATGGTATAACGTTATAACGTAATACGTTTTATAGTATAACGTTATATGGTATAACGTTATAACGTTTTACGTTACATGGTATAACGATAAATGGTATAACGTTATAACGTAATACGTTATATGGTACAACGTTATAACATATTACGTTATATGGTATAACGTTATATGGTATAACGTTATAACGTAATACGTTATATAGCATAACGTTATATGGTATAACGTTATAACGTATTACGTTATATAGTATAACGTTATATGGTATAACGTTATAACGTATTACGTTACATGGTATAACGTTATAACGTATTACGTTATATGGTATAACGTTATAACGTATTACGTTATATGGTACAACGTTATAACGTATTACGTTATATGGTACAACGTTATAACGTATTACGTTATATGGTACAACGTCATAACGTATTACGTTATATGGTATAACGTTATATGGTATAGGGTTATAACGTAATACGTTATATAGTATAACGTTATAACGTATTACGTTATATGGTACAACGTTATAACGTATTACGTTATATGGTACAACGTTATAACGTATTACGTTATATGGTACAACGTTATAACGTATTACGTTATATGGTATAACGTTATAACGTAATACGTTATATAGTATAACGTTATATGGTATAACGTTATAACGTATTACGTTATATGGTATAACGTTATAACGTAATACGTTATATAGTATAACGTTATATGGTATAACGTTATAACGTTTTACGTACATGGTATAACGATAAATGGTATAACGTTATAACGTAATACGTTATATGGTACAACGTTATAACATATTACGTTATATGGTATAACGTTAAAACATATTACGTTATATGGTATAACGTTATATGGTATAACGTTATAACGTAATACGTTATATAGCATAACGTTATATGGTATAACGTTATAACGTATTACGTTATATAGTATAACGTTATATGGTATAACGTTATAACGTATTACGTTATATGGTATAACGTTATAACGTATTACGTTATATGGTACAACGTTATAACGTAATACGTTATATAGTATAACGTTATATGGTATAACGTTATAACGTATTACGTTATATGGTATAACGTTGTACCATATAACGTAATACGTTATAACGTTGTACCATATAACGTAATACGTTATAACGTTGTACCATATAACGTAATACGTTATAACGTTATACTATATAACGTATTACGTTATAACCCTATACCATATAACGTTATACCATATAACGTAATACGTTATAACGTTGTACCATATAACGTATTACGTTATACCTTATAATGTTGTACTACATAACGTAATACTTTATAACCTTATACCACATAACGTAATACGTTAAACGTTATACCATATAACGTAATACGTTATAACGTTATACCATATAACGTTATACCATATAACGTAATACGTTATAACGTTGTACCATATAACGTAATACGTTATATCGTTATACCATATAACGTAATACGTTATAGCGTTATACCATATAACGTAATGCGTTATAACGTTATACCATATAACGTAATACGTTATAACGTTATACCATATAACGTAATACGTTATAACGATATACCATATAACGTTATACTATATAACGTATTACGTTATAACGTTATACCATATAACGTTATACCATATAACGTATTACGTTATAACGTAATACATTATAACGTTATACCATATAACGTATTACGTTATAACGTTATACCATATAACGTTATACCATATAACGTATCACGTTATAACGTTATACCATATAACGTAATACGTTATAACGTTATACCATATAACGTATTACGTTATAACGTTATACCATATAACGTAATACGTTATAACGTTATACCATATAACGTAATACGTTATAACGTTATACCATATAACGTTATACTATATAACGTATTACGTTATAACGTTATACCATATAACGTAATACGTTATAACGTTGTACTATATAACGTATTACGTTATACCTTATAACGTTGTACTACATAACGTAATACGTTATAACGTTATACCATATAACGTAATACGTTATAACGTTATACCATATAACGTAATACGTTATAACGTTATACCATATAACGTTATACTATATAACGTAATACGTTATAACGTTATACCATATAACGTAATACGTTATAACGTTGTACCATATAACGTAATACGTTATAACGTTATACCATATAACGTAATACGTTATAACGTTATACCATATAACGTTATACTATATAACGTAATACGTTATAACGTTATACCATATAACGTTATGCTATATAACGTATTACGTTATAACGTTATACCATATAACGTAATATGTTATAACGTTGTACCATATAACGTATTACGTTATAACGTTATACCATTTATCGTTATACCATGTAACGTAAAACGTTATAACGTTATACCATATAACGTTATACTATATAACGTATTACGTTATACCTTATAACGTTGTACTACATAACGTAATACGTTATAACGTTATACCATATAACGTTATACTATATAACGTAATACGTTATAACGTTATACCATATAACGTAATACGTTATAACGTTATACCATATAACGTAATACGTTATAACGTTATACCATATAACGTAATACGTTATAACGTTATACCATATAACGTTATACTATATAACGTAATACGTTATAACGTTATACCATATAACGTTATGCTATATAACGTATTACGTTATAACGTTATACCATATAACGTTATACCATTTAACGTAATATGTTATAACGTAATACCATATAACGTATTACGTTATAACGTTATACCATATAACGTAATACGTTATAACGTTACACCATATAACGTTTTACCATATAACGTATTACGTTATAACGTTATACCATTTATCGTTATACCATGTAACGTAAAACGTTATAACGTTATACCATATAACGTTATACTATATAACGTATTACGTTATAACGTTGTACCATATAACGTAATACGTTATAACGTTGTACCATATAACGTAATACGTTATAACGTTGTACCATATAACGTAATACGTTATAACGTTATACTATATAACGTATTACGTTATAACCCTATACCATATAACGTTATACAATATAACGTAATACGTTATAACGTTGTACCATATAACGTATTACGTTATACCTTATAATGTTGTACTACATAACGTAATACGTTATAACCTTATACCATATAACGTAATACGTTAAACGTTATACCATATAACTTAATACGTTATAACGTTATACCATATAACGTTATACCATATAACGTAATACGTTATAACGTTGTACCATATAACGTAATACGTTATATCGTTATACCATATAACGTAATACGTTATAGCGTTATACCATATAACGTAATGCGTTATAACGTTATACCATATAACGTAATACGTTATAACGTTATACCATATAACGTAATACGTTATAACGATATACCATATAACGTTATACTATATAACGTATTACGTTATGTAGTACAACGTTATAAGGTATAACGTTATAACGTATTACGTTATATGGTATAACGTTATAAGGTATTACGTTATGTGGTACAAGGTTATAATGTATAACGTTATAACGTATTACGTTATATGGTATAACGTTATAACGTATTACGTTATGTAGTACAACGTTATAAGGTATAACGTAATACGTTATATAGTACAACGTTATAACGTATTACGTTATATGGTATAACGTTATAACGTAATACGTTATATATTATAACGTTATATGGTATAACGTTATAACGTATTACGTTATATGGTATAACGTTATAACGTATTACGTTATATGGTATAACGTTATAACGTAATACGTTATATGGTATAACGTTATAACGTATTACGTTATATGGTATAACGTTATAACGTAATACGTTATATGGTATAACGTTATAACGTATTACGTTATATGGTATAACGTTATAACGTATTACGTTATATGGTATAACGTTATAACGTGATACGTTATATGGTATAACGTTATATGGTATAACGTTATAACGTAATACGTTATATGGTATAACGTTATAATGTATTACGTTATAACGTAATACGTTATATGGTATAACGTTATATGGTATAACGTTATAACGTAATACGTTATATAGTATAACGTTATATGGTATATCGTTATAACGTATTACGTTATATGGTATAACGTTATAACGTATTACGTTATATGGTATAACGTTATAACGCATTACGTTATATGGTATAACGCTATAACGTATTACGTTATATGGTATAACGATATAACGTATTACGTTATATGGTACAACGTTATAACGTATTACGTTATATGGTATAACGTTATATGGTATAACGTTATAACGTATTACGTTATATGGTATAACGTTTAACGTATTATGTTATATGGTATAAGGTTATAACGTATTACGTTATATAGTATAACGTTATAACGTATCACGTTGTATGGTACAACGTTATAACGTATTACGTTATATGGTACAACGTTATAACGTATTACGTTATATGGTACAACGTTATAACGTATTACGTTATATGGTATAACATTATAACGTAATACGTTATATAGTATAACGTTATATGGTATAACGTTATAACGTATTACGTTATATGGTATAACGTTATAACGTAATACGTTATATAGTATAACGTTATATGGTATAACGTTATAACGTTTTACGTTACATGGTATAACGATAAATGGTATAACGTTATAACGTAATACGTTATATGGTAAAACGTTATATGGTATAACGTTATAACGTATTACGTTATATGGTATAACGTTATAACGTAATACGTTATATGGTATAACGTTATAACATATTACGTTAAATGGTATAACGTTATATGGTATAACGTTATAACGTAATACGTTATATAGTATAACGTTATATGGTATAACGTTATAACGTATTACGTTATATGGTATAACGTTATAACGTATTACGTTATATGGTATAACGTTATAACGTATTACGTTATATAGTATAACGTTATAACGTATTACGTTATATGGTACAACGTTATAACGTATTACGTTATATGGTATAACGTTATAACGTAATACGTTATATAGTATAACGTTATATGGTATAACGTTATAACGTATTACGTTATATGGTATAACGTTATAACGTAATACGTTATATAGTATAACGTTATATGGTATAACGTTATAACGTTTTACGTTACATGGTATAACGATAAATGGTATAACGTTATAACGTAATACGTTATATGGTAAAACGTTATATGGTATAACGTTATAACGTATTACGTTATATGGTATAACGTTATAACGTAATACGTTATATGGTATAACGTTATAACATATTACGTTAAATGGTATAACGTTATATGGTATAACGTTATAACGTAATACGTTATATAGCATAACGTTATATGGTATAACGTTATAACGTATTACGTTATATAGTATAACGTTATATGGTATAACGTTATAACGTATTACGTTATATGGTATAACGTTATAACGTATTACGTTATGTAGTACAACGTTATAAGGTATAACGTAATACGTTATATAGTACAACGTTATAACGTATTACGTTATATGGTATAACGTTATAACGTAATACGTTATATAGTATAACGTTATAAGGTATATCGTTATAACATATTACGTTATATGGTATAACGTTATAACGTATTACGTTATATGGTATAACGTTATAACGTATTACCACAATATAATAACGTAATACGTTATATAGTATAACGTTATAACGTATTACGTTATATGGTACAACGTTATAACGTATTACGTTATATGGTATAACGTTATAACGTAATACGTTATATAGTATAACGTTATATGGTATAACGTCATAACGTATTACGTTATATGGTATAACGTTATAACGTTAGAACGTATTACGTTATATGGTATAACGTTATAACGTAATACGTTATATAGTATAACGTTATACGGTATAACGTTATAACGTATTACGTTATGTAGTACATCGTTATAAGGTATAACGTTATAACGTAATACGTTATATGGTATAACGTTATAACGTATTACGTTATATGGTATAACGTTATAACGCATTACGTTATATGGTACAACGCTATAACGTATTACGTTATATGGTATAACGTTATATGGTATAACGTTATAACGTATTACGTTATATGGTATAAGGTTATAACGTATTACGTTATGTAGTACAACGTTATATGGTATAACGTTATAACGTATTACGTTATATGGTATAACGTTATAAGGTATTACATTATGTAGTACACGGTTATAATGTATAACGTTATAACGTATTACGTTATATGGTATAACGTTATAACGTATTACGTTATATGGTATAACGTTATAACGTATTACGTTATATGGTATAACGTTAGAACGTATTACGTTATATGGTATAACGTTATAACGTAATACGTTATATAGTATAACGTTATATGGTATAACGTTATAACGTATTACGTTATGTAGTACAACGTTATAAGGTATAACGTTATAACGTATTACGTTATATGGTATAACGTTATAAGGTATTACGTTATGTGGTACAAGGTTATAATGTATAACGTTATAACGTATTACGTTATATGGTATAACGTTATAACGTAATACGTTATATGGTACAATGTTATAACATATTACGTTATATGGTATAACGTTATATGGTATAACGTTATAACGTAATACGTTATATAGTATAACGTTATATGGTATGACGTTATAACGTATAAAGTTATATGGTACAACGTTATATGGTATAACGTTATAACGTATTACGTTATATGGTATAACGTTATAACGTATTACGTTATATGGTATAACGTTATAACGTATTACGTTATATAGTATAACGTTATAACGTATTACGTTATATGGTACAACGTTATAACCTATTACGTTATATGGTATAACGTTATAACGTAATACGTTATATAGTATAACGTTATATGGTATAACGTTATAACGTATTACGTTATGTAGTACAACGTTATAAGGTATAACGTAATACGTTATATAGTACAACGTTATAACGTATTACGTTATATGGTATAACGTTATAACGTAATACGTTATATGGTATAACGTTATATGGTATAACGTTATATGGTATAACGTTATATGGTATAACGTTATATGGTATAACGTTATATGGTATAACGTTATAACGTAATACGTTATATAGTGTAACGTTATATGGTATAACGATATAAGGTATTACGTTATGTAGTACTCGGTTATAATGTATAACGTTATAACGTATTACGTTATATGGTATAACGTTATATGGTATAACGTTATATGGTATAACATTATAACGTACTACGTCATATGGTATAACGTTATAAAGTATTACGTTATATGGTATAACGTTATAACGTAATACGTTATATGGTATAACGTTATATGGTATAGGGTTATAACGTAATACGTTATATAGTATAACGTTATAACGTATTACGTTATATGGCACAACGTTATAACGTATTACGTTATATGGTACAACGTTATAACGTATTACGTTATATGGTATAACGCTATATGGTATAGGGTTATAACGTAATACGTTATATAGTATAACGTTATAACGTATTACGTTATATGGCACAACGTTATAACGTATTACGTTATATGGCACAACGTTATAACGTATTACGTTATATGGTACAACGTTATAACGTATTACGTTATATGGTACAACGTTATAACGTATTACGTTATATGGTATAACGTTATAACGTAATACGTTATATAGTATAACGTTATATGTTATAACGTTATAACGTATTACGTTATATGGTATAACGTTATAACGTAATACGTTATACAGTATAACGTTATATGGTATAACGTTATAACGTTTTACGTTATATGGTATAACGATATATGGTATAACGTTATAACGTAATACGTTATATGGTATAACGTTATATGGTATAACGTTATAACGTATTACGTTATATGGTATAACGTTATAACGAAATACGTTATATGGTACAACGTTATAACATATTACGTTATATGGTATAACGTTATATGGTATAACGTTATAACGTAATACGTTATATAGCATAACGTTATATGGTATAACGTTATAACGTATTACGTTATATAGTATAACGTTATATGGTATAACGTTATAACGTATTACGTTATATGGTATAACGTTATAACGTATTACGTTATATGGTATAACGTTATAACGTATTACGTTATATAGTATAACGTTATAACGTATTACGTTATATGGTACAACGTTATAACGTATTACGTTATATGGTATAACGTTATAACGTAATACGTTATATAGTATAACGTTATATGGTATAACGTTATAACGTATTACGTTATGTAGTACAACGTTATAAGGTATAACGTAATACGTTATATAGTACAACGTTATAACGTATTACGTTATATGGTATAACGTTATAACGTAATACGTTATATAGTATAACGTTATATGGTATAACGTTATAACGTATTACGTTATACGGTATAACGTTATAACGTATTACGTTATATGGTATAGCGTTATAACGTATTACGTTACATGGTATAACGTTATAACGTATTACGATATATGGTACAACGTTATAACGTATTACGTTATATGGTACAACGTTATAACGTATAACGTAATAACGTATTACGTTATATGGAATAACGTTATAACGTATTACGTTATATGGTATAACGTTATAACGTATTACGTTATATAGTATAACGTTATAACGTATTACGTTATATGGTACAACGTTATAACGTATTACGTTATATGGTATAACGTTATAACGTAATACGTTATATAGTATAACGTTATATGGTATAACGTTATAACGTATTACGTTATGTAGTACAACGTTATAAGGTATAACGTAATACGTTATATAGTACAACGTTATAACGTATTACGTTATATGGTACAACGTTAGAACGTATTACGTTATATGGTATAACGTTATAACGTAATACGTTATATAGTGTAACGTTATATGGTATAACGATATAAGGTATTACGTTATGTAGTACTCGGTTATAATGTATAACGTTATAACGTATTACGTTATATGGTATAATGTTATATGGTATAACGTTATATGGTATAACGTTATAACGTATTACGTCATATGGTATAACGTTATAAAGTATTACGTTATATGGTATAACGTTATAACGTAATACGTTATATGGTATAACGTTATATGGTATAGGGTTATAACGTAATACGTTATATAGTATAACGTTATAACGTATTACGTTATATGGCACAACGTTATAACGTATTACGTTATATGGTACAACGTTATAACGTATTACGTTATATGGTATAACGCTATATGGTATAGGGTTATAACGTAATACGTTATATAGTATAACGTTATAACGTATTACGTTATATGGCACAACGTTATAACGTATTACGTTATATGGCACAACGTTATAACGTATTACGTTATATGGTACAACGTTATAACGTATTACGTTATATGGTACAACGTTATAACGTATTACGTTATATGGTATAACGTTATAACGTAATACGTTATATAGTATAACGTTATATGTTATAACGTTATAACGTATTACGTTATATGGTATAACGTTATAACGTAATACGTTATACAGTATAACGTTATATGGTATAACGTTATAACGTTTTACGTTATATGGTATAACGATATATGGTATAACGTTATAACGTAATACGTTATATGGTATAACGTTATATGGTATAACGTTATAACGTATTACGTTATATGGTATAACGTTATAACGAAATACGTTATATGGTACAACGTTATAACATATTACGTTATATGGTATAACGTTATATGGTATAACGTTATAACGTAATACGTTATATAGCATAACGTTATATGGTATAACGTTATAACGTATTACGTTATATAGTATAACGTTATATGGTATAACGTTATAACGTATTACGTTATATGGTATAACGTTATAACGTATTACGTTATATGGTATAACGTTATAACGTATTACGTTATATAGTATAACGTTATAACGTATTACGTTATATGGTACAACGTTATAACGTATTACGTTATATGGTATAACGTTATAACGTAATACGTTATATAGTATAACGTTATATGGTATAACGTTATAACGTATTACGTTATGTAGTACAACGTTATAAGGTATAACGTAATACGTTATATAGTACAACGTTATAACGTATTACTTTATATGGTATAACGTTATAACGTAATACGTTATATAGTATAACGTTATATGGTATAACGTTATAACGTATTACGTTATACGGTATAACGTTATAACGTATTACGTTATATGGTATAGCGTTATAACGTATTACGTTACATGGTATAACGTTATAACGTATTACGATATATGGTACAACGTTATAACGTATTACGTTATATGGTACAACGTTATAACGTATAACGTAATAACGTATTACGTTATATAGCATAACGTTATATGGTATAACGTTATAACGTAATACGTTATATAGTATAACGTTATATGGTATAATGTTATAACGTATTACGTTATATGGTATAACGTTATAAGGTATTACTTTATGTAGTACAAGGTTATAATGTATAACGTTATAACGTATTACGTTATATTGTATAACGTTATATGGTATAACGTTATATGGTATAACGTTATAACGTATTACGTTATATGGTATAACGTTATATGGTATAACGTTATAACGTATTACGTTATGTAGTACAACGTTATAAGGTATAACGTTATGACGTAATACGTTATATGGTATAACGTTATAACGTATTACGTTATATGGTATAACGTTATAACGTAATACGTTATATGGTATAACGTTATATGGTATAACGTCATATGGTATAACGTTATATGGTATAACGTTATAACGTAATACGTTATATAGTATAACGTTATATGGTATAACGTTATAAGGTATTACGTTATGTAGTACACGGTTATAATGTATAACGTTATAACGTATTACGTTATATGGTATAACGTTATATGGTATAACGTTATATGGTATAACGTTAAAACGTATTACGTTATATGGTATAACGCTATATGGTATAGGGTTATAACGTAATACGTTATATAGTATAACGTTATAACGTATTACGTTATATGGCACAACGTTATAACGTATTACGTTATATGGTACAACGTTATAACGTATTACGTTATATGGTACAACGTTATAACGTATTACGTTATATGGTATAACGTTATAACGTAATACGTTATATAGTATAACGTTATATGTTATAACGTTATAACGTATTACGTTATATGGTATAACGTTATAACGTAATACGTTATACAGTATAACGTTATATGGTATAACGTTATAACGTTTTACGTTATATGGTATAACGATATATGGTATAACGTTATAACGTAATACGTTATATGGTATAACGTTATATGGTATAACGTTATAACGTATTACGTTATATGGTATAACGTTATAACGTAATACGTTATATGGTACAACGTTATAACATATTACGTTATATGGTATAACGTTATATGGTATAACGTTATAACGTAATACGTTATATAGCATAACGTTATATGGTATAACGTTATAACGTATTACGTTATATAGTATAACGTTATATGGTATAACGTTATAACGTATTACGTTATATGGTATAACGTTATAACGTATTACGTTATATGGTATAACGTTATAACGTAATACGTTATATAGTATAACGTTATAACGTATTACGTTATATGGTACAACGTTATAACGTATTACATTATATGGTATAACGTTATAACGTAATACGTTATATAGTATAACGTTATATGGTATAACGTTATAACGTATTACGTTATGTAGTACAACGTTATAAGGTATAACGTAATACGTTATATAGTACAACGTTATAACGTATTGCGTTATATGGTATAACGTTATAACGTAATACGTTATATAGTATAACGTTATATGGTATAACGTTATAACGTATTACGTTATATGGTATAACGTTATAACGTATTACGTTATATGGTATAGCGTTATAACGTATTACGTTACATGGTATAACGTTATAACGTATTACGATATATGGTACAACGTTATAACGTATTACGTTATATGGTACAACGTTATAACGTATAACGTAATAACGTATTACGTTATATAGCATAACGTTATATGGTATAACGTTATAACGTAATACGTTATATAGTATAACGTTATATGGTATAATGTTATAACGTATTACGTTATATGGTATAACGTTATAAGGTATTACTTTATGTAGTACAAGGTTATAATGTATAACGTTATAACGTATTACGTTATATTGTATAACGTTATATGGTATAACGTTATATGGTATAACGTTATAACGTATTACGTTATATGGTATAACGTTATAACGTATTACGTTATGTAGTACAACGTTATAAGGTATAACGTTATGACGTAATACGTTATATGGTATAACGTTATAACGTATTACGTTATATGGTATAACGTTATAACGTAATACGTTATATGGTATAACGTTATATGGTATAACGTTATATGGTATAACGTTATATGGTATAACGTTATAACGTAATACGTTATATAGTATAACGTTATATGGTATAACGTTATAAGGTATTACGTTATGTAGTACACGGTTATAATGTATAACGTTATAACGTATTACGTTATATGGTATAACGTTATATGGTATAACGTTATATGGTATAACGTTATAACGTATTACGTTATATGGTATAACGTTATAAAGTATTACGTTATATGGTATAACGTTATAACGTAATACGTTATATGGTATAGCGTTATAACGTAATACGTTATATGGTATAACGTTATAACGTATTACGTTATATGGTATAACGTTATAACATATTACGTTATATGGTATAACGTTATAACGTATTACGTTATATGGTATAACGTTATAAGGTATTACGTTATGTAGTACAAGGTTATAATGTATAACGTTACAACGTATTACGTTATATGGTATAACGTTATATGGTATAACGTTATAACATATTACGTTATATGGTATAACGTCATAACGTATTACGTTATATGGTATAACGTTATAAGGTATTACGTTATGTAGTACAAGGTTATAATGTATAACGTTATAACGTATTACGTTATATGGTATAACGTTATATGGTATAACGATATAGGGTATAACGTTATAACGTATTACGTTATATGGTATAACGTTATATGGTATAACGTTATAACGTAATACGTTATATAGTATAACGTTATATGGTATAACGTTATAACGTATAACGTAATAACGTATTACGTTATATAGCATAACGTTATATGGTATAACGTTATAACGTAATACGTTATATAGTATAACGTTATATGGTATAATGTTATAACGTATTACGTTATATGGTACAACGTTAGAACGTATTACGTTATATGGTATAACGTTATAACGTAATACGTTATATAGTATAACGTTATATGGTATAACGTTATAAGGTATTACGTTATGTAGTACACGGTTATAATGTATAACGTTATAACGTATTACGTTATATGGTATAACGTTATATGGTATAACGTTATAACGTATTACGTTATATGGTATAACGTTATAACGTATTACGTTATATGGTATAACGTTATAAAGTATTACGTTATATGGTATAACGTTATAACGTAATACGTTATAAGGTATAACGTTATAACGTAATACGTTATATGGTATAACGTTATAACGTGTTACGTTATATGGTATAACGTTATAACATATTACGTTATATGGTATAACGTTATAACGTATTACGTTATATGGTATAACGTTATAAGGTATTACGTTATGTAGTACAAGGTTATAATGTATAACGTTATAACGTATTACGTTATATGGTATAACGTTATATTGCATAACGTTATAACATATTACGTTATATGGTATAACGTTATAACGTATTACGTTATATGGTATAACGTTATAACGTAATACGTTATATGGTATAACGTTATAACGTATTACGTTATATGGTATAACGTTATAACGTATTACGTTATATGGTATAACGTTATAACGTATTACGTTATATGGTATAACGTTATAACGTATTACGTTATATGGTACAACGTTATAACGTATTACGTTATATGGTATAACGTTATAACGTAATACGTTATATAGTATAACGTTATATGGTATAACGTTATAACGTATTACGTTATGTAGTACAACGTTATAAGGTATAACGTAATACGTTATATAGTACAACGTTATAACGTATTACGTTATATGGTATAACGTTATAACGTAATACGTTATATAGTATAACGTTATATGGTATAACGTTATAACGTATTACGTTATATGGTATAACGTTATAACGTATTACGTTATATGGTATAGCGTTATAACGTATTACGTTACATGGTATAACGTTATAACGTATTACGATATATGGTACAACGTTATAACGTATTACGTTATATGGTACAACGTTATAACGTATAACGTAATAACGTATTACGTTATATAGCATAACGTTATATGGTATAACGTTATATGGTATAATGTTATAACGTATTACGTTATATGGTATAACGTTATAAGGTATTACTTTATGTAGTACAAGGTTATAATGTATAACGTTATAACGTATTACGTTATATTGTATAACGTTATATGGTATAACGTTATATGGTATAACGTTATAACGTATTACGTTATATGGTATAACGTTATAACGTATTACGTTATGTAGTACAACGTTATAAGGTATAACGTTATGACGTAATACGTTATATGGTATAACGTTATAACGTATTACGTTATATGGTATAACGTTATAACGTAATACGTTATATGGTATAACGTTATAACGTATTACGTTATGTAGTACAACGTTATAAGGTATAACGTTATGACGTAATACGTTATATGGTATAACGTTATAACGTATTACGTTATATGGTACAACGTTATAACGTATAACGTAATAACGTATTACGTTATATAGCATAACGTTATATGGTATAACGTTATAACGTATTACGTTATATGGTATAACGTTATAAGGTATTACGTTATGTAGTACAAGGTTATAATGTATAACGTTATAACGTATTACGTTATATGGTATAACGTTATATGGTATAACGTTATAACATATTACGTTATATGGTATAACGTCATAACGTATTACGTTATATGGTATAACGTTATAAGGTATTACGTTATGTAGTACAAGGTTATAATGTATAACGTTATAACGTATTACGTTATATGGTATAACGTTATATGGTATAACGATATAGGGTATAACGTTATAACGTATTACGTTATATGGTATAACGTTATATGGTATAACGTTATAAGGTATTACGTTATGTAGTACACGGTTATAATGTATAACGTTATAACGTATTACGTTATATGGTATAACGTTATATGGTATAACGTTATAACGTATTACGTTATATGGTATAACGTTATAACGTATTACGTTATATGGTATAACGTTATAAAGTATTACGTTATATGGTATAACGTTATAACGTAATACGTTATATGGTATAACGTTATAACGTAATACGTTATATGGTATAACGTTATAACGTGTTACGTTATATGGTATAACGTTATAACATATTACGTTATATGGTATAACGTTATAACGTATTACGTTATATGGTATAACGTTATAAGGTATTACGTTATGTAGTACAAGGTTATAATGTATAACGTTATAACGTATTACGTTATATGGTATAACGTTATATGGCATAACGTTATAACATATTACGTTATATGGTATAACGTTATAACGTATTACGTTATATGGTATAACGTTATAACGTAATACGTTATATGGTATAACGTTATAACGTATTACGTTATATGGTATAACGTTATAACGTATTACGTTATATGGTATAACGTTATAACGTATTACGTTATATGGTATAACGTTATAACGTATTACGTTATATGGTATAACGTTATAACGTATTACGTTACATGGTATAACGTTATAACGTATTACGTTATATGGTACAACGTTATAACGTATTACGTTATATGGTACAACGTTATAACGTATAACGTAATAACGTATTACGTTATATAGCATAACGTTATATGGTATAACGTTATAACGTAATACGTTATATAGTATAACGTTATATGGTATAATGTTATAACGTATTACGTTATATGGTATAACGTTATAAGGTATTACTTTATGTAGTACAAGGTTATAATGTATAACGTTATAACGTATTACGTTATATGGTATAACGTTATAACGTATTACGTTATATGGTATAACGTTATATGGTATAACGTTATAACGTATTACGTTATATGGTACAACGTTATAACGTATTACGTTGTATGGTATAACGTTATAACGTAATAGGTTATATAGTATAACGTTATATGGTATAACGTTATAACGTATTACGTTATGTAGTACAACGTTATAAGGTATAACGTAATACGTTATATAGTACAACGTTATAACGTATTACGTTATATGGTATAACGTTATAACGTAATACGTTATATAGTATAACGTTATATGGTATAACGTTATAACGTATTACGTTATATGGTATAACGTTATAACGTATTACGTTATGTAGTACAACGTTATAAGGTATAACGTTATATCGTAATACGTTATATGGTATAACGTTATAACGTATTACGTTATATGGTATATCGTTATAACGTAATACGTTATATGGTATAACGTTATATGGTATAACGTTATAACGTAATACGTTATATAGTATAACGTTATAAGGTATATCGTTATAACGTATTACGTTATATGGTATAACGTTATAACGTATTACGTTATATGGTATAACGTTATAACGTAATACGTTATATAGTATAACGTTATATGCTATAACGTTATAACGTATTACGTTATATGGTTCAACGTTATAACGTATTACGTTATATGGTATAACGTTATAACGTAATACGTTATATAGTATAACGTTATATGCTATAACGTTATAACGTATTACGTTATATGGTATAACGTTATAACGTATTACGTTATATGGTATAACGTTAGAACGTATTACGTTATATGGTATAACGATATAACGTAATACGTTATATAGTATAACGTTATATGGTATAACGTTATAACGTATTACGTTATGTAGTACATCGTTATAAGGTATAACGATATAACGTAATACGTTATATGGTATAACGTTATAACGTATTACGTTATATGGTATAACGTTATAACGCATTACGTTATATGGTACAACGCTATAACGTATTACGTTATATGGTATAACGTTATATGGTATAACGTTATAACGTATTACGTTATATGGTATAAGGTTATAACGTATTACGTTATGTAGTACAACGTTATATGGTATAACGTTATAACGTATTACGTTATATGGTATAACGTTATAAGGTATTACGTTATGTAGTACACGGTTATAATGTATAACGTTATAACGTATTACGTTATATGGTATAACGTTATAACGTATTACGTTATATGGTATAACGTTATAACGTATTACGTTATATGGTATAACGTTATAACGTATTACGTTATATGGTATAACGTTATAACGTATTACGTTACATGGTATAACGTTATAACGTATTACGTTATATGGTACAACGTTATAACGTATTACGTTATATGGTATAACGTTATATGGTATAACGTTATAACGTATTACGTTATATAGTATAACGTTATATGGTATAACGTTATAAGGTATTACGTTATGTAGTACACGGTTATAATGTATAACGTTATAACGTATTACGTTATATGGTATAACGTTATATGGTATAACGTTATATGGTATAACGTTATAACGTATTACGTTATATGGTATAACGTTATAAAGTATTACGTTATATGGTATAACGTTATAACGTAATACGTTATATGGTATAGCGTTATAACGTAATACGTTATATGGTATAACGTTATAACGTATTACGTTATATGGTATAACGTTATAACATATTACGTTATATGGTATAACGTCATAACGTATTACGTTATATGGTATAACGTTATAAGGTATTACGTTATGTAGTACAAGGTTATAATGTATAACGTTATAACGTATTACGTTATATGGTATAACGTTATATGGTATAACGATATAGGGTATAACGTTATAACGTATTACGTTATATGGTATAACGTTATATGGTATAACGTTATAACGTAATACGTTATATAGTATAACGTTATATGGTATAACGTTATAACGTATAACGTAATAACGTATTACGTTATATAGCATAACGTTATATGGTATAACGTTATAACGTAATACGTTATATAGTATAACGTTATATGGTATAATGTTATAACGTATTACGTTATATGGTACAACGTTAGAACGTATTACGTTATATGGTATAACGTTATAACGTAATACGTTATATAGTATAACGTTATATGGTATAACGTTATAAGGTATTACGTTATGTAGTACACGGTTATAATGTATAACGTTATAACGTATTACGTTATATGGTATAACGTTATATGGTATAACGTTATAACGTATTACGTTATATGGTATAACGTTATAACGTATTACGTTATATGGTATAACGTTATAAAGTATTACGTTATATGGTATAACGTTATAACGTAATACGTTATAAGGTATAACGTTATAACGTAATACGTTATATGGTATAACGTTATAACGTGTTACGTTATATGGTATAACGTTATAACATATTACGTTATATGGTATAACGTTATAACGTATTACGTTATATGGTATAACGTTATAAGGTATTACGTTATGTAGTACAAGGTTATAATGTATAACGTTATAACGTATTACGTTATATGGTATAACGTTATATTGCATAACGTTATAACATATTACGTTATATGGTATAACGTTATAACGTATTACGTTATATGGTATAACGTTATAACGTAATACGTTATATGGTATAACGTTATAACGTATTACGTTATATGGTATAACGTTATAACGTATTACGTTATATGGTATAACGTTATAACGTATTACGTTATATGGTATAACGTTATAACGTATTACGTTATATGGTACAACGTTATAACGTATTACGTTATATGGTATAACGTTATAACGTAATACGTTATATAGTATAACGTTATATGGTATAACGTTATAACGTATTACGTTATGTAGTACAACGTTATAAGGTATAACGTAATACGTTATATAGTACAACGTTATAACGTATTACGTTATATGGTATAACGTTATAACGTAATACGTTATATAGTATAACGTTATATGGTATAACGTTATAACGTATTACGTTATATGGTATAACGTTATAACGTATTACGTTATATGGTATAGCGTTATAACGTATTACGTTACATGGTATAACGTTATAACGTATTACGATATATGGTACAACGTTATAACGTATTACGTTATATGGTACAACGTTATAACGTATAACGTAATAACGTATTACGTTATATAGCATAACGTTATATGGTATAACGTTATATGGTATAATGTTATAACGTATTACGTTATATGGTATAACGTTATAAGGTATTACTTTATGTAGTACAAGGTTATAATGTATAACGTTATAACGTATTACGTTATATTGTATAACGTTATATGGTATAACGTTATATGGTATAACGTTATAACGTATTACGTTATATGGTATAACGTTATAACGTATTACGTTATGTAGTACAACGTTATAAGGTATAACGTTATGACGTAATACGTTATATGGTATAACGTTATAACGTATTACGTTATATGGTATAACGTTATAACGTAATACGTTATATGGTATAACGTTATAACGTATTACGTTATGTAGTACAACGTTATAAGGTATAACGTTATGACGTAATACGTTATATGGTATAACGTTATAACGTATTACGTTATATGGTACAACGTTATAACGTATAACGTAATAACGTATTACGTTATATAGCATAACGTTATATGGTATAACGTTATAACGTATTACGTTATATGGTATAACGTTATAAGGTATTACGTTATGTAGTACAAGGTTATAATGTATAACGTTATAACGTATTACGTTATATGGTATAACGTTATATGGTATAACGTTATAACATATTACGTTATATGGTATAACGTCATAACGTATTACGTTATATGGTATAACGTTATAAGGTATTACGTTATGTAGTACAAGGTTATAATGTATAACGTTATAACGTATTACGTTATATGGTATAACGTTATATGGTATAACGATATAGGGTATAACGTTATAACGTATTACGTTATATGGTATAACGTTATATGGTATAACGTTATAAGGTATTACGTTATGTAGTACACGGTTATAATGTATAACGTTATAACGTATTACGTTATATGGTATAACGTTATATGGTATAACGTTATAACGTATTACGTTATATGGTATAACGTTATAACGTATTACGTTATATGGTATAACGTTATAAAGTATTACGTTATATGGTATAACGTTATAACGTAATACGTTATATGGTATAACGTTATAACGTAATACGTTATATGGTATAACGTTATAACGTGTTACGTTATATGGTATAACGTTATAACATATTACGTTATATGGTATAACGTTATAACGTATTACGTTATATGGTATAACGTTATAAGGTATTACGTTATGTAGTACAAGGTTATAATGTATAACGTTATAACGTATTACGTTATATGGTATAACGTTATATGGCATAACGTTATAACATATTACGTTATATGGTATAACGTTATAACGTATTACGTTATATGGTATAACGTTATAACGTAATACGTTATATGGTATAACGTTATAACGTATTACGTTATATGGTATAACGTTATAACGTATTACGTTATATGGTATAACGTTATAACGTATTACGTTATATAGTATAACGTTATAACGTATTACGTTATATGGTATAACGTTATAACGTATTACGTTACATGGTATAACGTTATAACGTATTACGTTATATGGTACAACGTTATAACGTATTACGTTATATGGTACAACGTTATAACGTATAACGTAATAACGTATTACGTTATATAGCATAACGTTATATGGTATAACGTTATAACGTAATACGTTATATAGTATAACGTTATATGGTATAATGTTATAACGTATTACGTTATATGGTATAACGTTATAAGGTATTACTTTATGTAGTACAAGGTTATAATGTATAACGTTATAACGTATTACGTTATATGGTATAACGTTATAACGTATTACGTTATATGGTATAACGTTATATGGTATAACGTTATAACGTATTACGTTATATGGTACAACGTTATAACGTATTACGTTGTATGGTATAACGTTATAACGTAATAGGTTATATAGTATAACGTTATATGGTATAACGTTATAACGTATTACGTTATGTAGTACAACGTTATAAGGTATAACGTAATACGTTATATAGTACAACGTTATAACGTATTACGTTATATGGTATAACGTTATAACGTAATACGTTATATAGTATAACGTTATATGGTATAACGTTATAACGTATTACGTTATATGGTATAACGTTATAACGTATTACGTTATGTAGTACAACGTTATAAGGTATAACGTTATATCGTAATACGTTATATGGTATAACGTTATAACGTATTACGTTATATGGTATATCGTTATAACGTAATACGTTATATGGTATAACGTTATATGGTATAACGTTATAACGTAATACGTTATATAGTATAACGTTATAAGGTATATCGTTATAACGTGTTACGTTATATGGTATAACGTTATAACGTATTACGTTATATGGTATAACGTTATAACGTAATACGTTATATAGTATAACGTTATATGCTATAACGTTATAACGTATTACGTTATATGGTTCAACGTTATAACGTATTACGTTATATGGTATAACGTTATAACGTAATACGTTATATAGTATAACGTTATATGCTATAACGTTATAACGTATTACGTTATATGGTATAACGTTATAACGTATTACGTTATATGGTATAACGTTAGAACGTATTACGTTATATGGTATAACGATATAACGTAATACGTTATATAGTATAACGTTATATGGTATAACGTTATAACGTATTACGTTATGTAGTACATCGTTATAAGGTATAACGATATAACGTAATACGTTATATGGTATAACGTTATAACGTATTACGTTATATGGTATAACGTTATAACGCATTACGTTATATGGTACAACGCTATAACGTATTACGTTATATGGTATAACGTTATATGGTATAACGTTATAACGTATTACGTTATATGGTATAAGGTTATAACGTATTACGTTATGTAGTACAACGTTATATGGTATAACGTTATAACGTATTACGTTATATGGTATAACGTTATAAGGTATTACGTTATGTAGTACACGGTTATAATGTATAACGTTATAACGTATTACGTTATATGGTATAACGTTATAACGTATTACGTTATATGGTATAACGTTATAACGTATTACGTTATATGGTATAACGTTATAACGTATTACGTTATATGGTATAACGTTATAACGTATTACGTTACATGGTATAACGTTATAACGTATTACGTTATATGGTACAACGTTATAACGTATTACGTTATATGGTATAACGTTATATGGTATAACGTTATAACGTATTACGTTATATAGTATAACGTTATATGGTATAACGTTATAAGGTATTACGTTATGTAGTACACGGTTATAATGTATAACGTTATAACGTATTACGTTATATGGTATAACGTTATATGGTATAACGTTATATGGTATAACGTTATAACGTATTACGTTATATGGTATAACGTTATAACGTATTACGTTATATGGTATAACGTTATAAAGTATTACGTTATATGGTATAACGTTATAACGTAATACGTTATATGGTATAACGTTATAACGTAATACGTTATATGGTATAACGTTATAACGTGTTACGTTATATGGTATAACGTTATAACATATTACGTTATATGGTATAACGTTATAACGTATTACGTTATATGGTATAACGTTATAAGGTATTACGTTATGTAGTACAAGGTTATAATGTATAACGTTATAACGTATTACGTTATATGGTATAACGTTATATGGTATAACGTTATAACATATTACGTTATATGGTATAACGTTATAACGTATTACGTTATATGGTATAACGTTATAACGTAATACGTTATATGGTATAACGTTATAACGTATTACGTTATATGGTATAACGTTATAACGTATTACGTTATATGGTATAACGTTATAACGTATTACGTTATATGGTATAACGTTATAACGTATTACGTTATATGGTATAACATTATAACGTATTACGTTACATGGTATAACGTTATAACGTGTTACGTTATATGGTACAACGTTATAACGTATTACGTTATATGGTACAACGTTATAACGTATAACGTAATAACGTATTACGTTATATAGCATAACGTTATATGGTATAACGTTATAACGTAATACGTTATATAGTATAACGTTATATGGTATAATGTTATAACGTATTACGTTATATGGTATAACGTTATAAGGTATTACTTTATGTAGTACAAGTTTATAATGTATAACGTTATAACGTATTACGTTATATGGTATAACGTTATAACGTATTACGTTATATGGTATAACGTTATATGGTATAACGTTATAACGTATTACGTTATATGGTACAACGTTATAACGTATTACGTTATATGGTACAACGTTATAACGTATTACGTTGTATGGTATAACGTTATAGCGTAATAGGTTATATAGTATAACGTTATATGGTATAACGTTATAACGTATTACGTTATGTAGTACAACGTTATAAGGTATAACGTAATACGTTATATAGTACAACGTTATAACGTATTACGTTATATGGTATAACGTTATATGGTATAACGTTATAACATATTACGTTATATGGTATAACGTTATAACGTATTACGTTATATGGTATAACGTTATAACGTATTACGTTATATGGTATAACGTTATAACGTATTACGTTATATAGTATAACGTTATAACGTATTACGTTATATGGTACAACGTTATAACGTATTACGTTGTATGGTATAACGTTATAGCGTAATAGGTTATATAGTATAACGTTATATGGTATAACGTTATAACGTATTACGTTATGTAGTACAACGTTATAAGGTATAACGTAATACGTTATATAGTACAACGTTATAACGTATTACGTTATATGGTATAACGTTATAACGTAATACGTTATATAGTATAACGTTATATGGTATAACGTTATAACGTATTACGTTATATGGTATAACGTTATAACGTATTACGTTATGTAGTACAACGTTATAAGGTATAACGTTATATCGTAATACGTTATATGGTATAACGTTATAACGTATTACGTTATATGGTATATCGTTATAACGTAATACGTTATATGGTATAACGTTATATGGTATAACGTTATAACGTAATACGTTATATAGTATAACGTTATAAGGTATATCGTTATAACGTATTACGTTATATGGTATAACGTTATAACGTATTACGTTATATGGTATAACGTTATAACGTAATACGTTATATAGTATAACGTTATATGCTATAACGTTATAACGTATTACGTTATATGGTTCAACGTTATAACGTATTACGTTATATGGTATAACGTTATAACGTAATACGTTATATAGTATAACGTTATATGCTATAACGTTATAACGTATTACGTTATATGGTATAACGTTATAACGTATTACGTTATATGGTATAACGTTAGAACGTATTACGTTATATGGTATAACGTTATAACGTAATACGTTATATAGTATAACGTTATATGGTATAACGTCATAACGTATTACGTTATGTAGTACACCGTTATAAGGTATAACGTTATAACGTAATACGTTATATGGTATAACGTTATAACGTATTACGTTATATGGTATAACGTTATAACGCATTACGTTATATGGTACAACGCTATAACGTATTACGTTATATGGTATAACGTTATATGGTATAACGTTATAACGTATTACGTTATATGGTATAAGGTTATAACGTATTACGTTATGTAGTACAACGTTATATGGTATAACGTTATAACGTATTACGTTATATGGTATAACGTTATAAGGTATTACGTTATGTAGTACACGGTTATAATGTATAACGTTATAACGTATTACGTTATATGGTATAACGTTATAACGTATTACGTTATATGGTATAACGTTATAACGTATTACGTTATATGGTATAACGTTATAACGTATTACGTTATATGGTATAACGTTATAACGTATTACGTTACATGGTATAACGTTATAACGTATTACGTTATATGGTACAACGTTATAACGTATTACGTTATATGGTATAACGTTATATGGTATAACGTTATAACGTATTACGTTATATGGTACAACGTTATATCGTATTACGTTATATGGTATAACGTTATAACGTATTACGTTATATGGTATAACGTTATAACGTATTACGTTATATAGTATAACGTTATAACGTATTACGTTATATCGTACAACGTTATGACGTATTACGTTATATGGTATAACGTTATAAAGTAATACGTTATATAGTATAACGTTATATGGTATAACGTTATAACGTATTACGTTATGTAGTACAACGTTATAAGGTATAACGTAATACGTTATATAGTACAACGTTATAACCTATTACGTTATATGGTATATCGTTATAACGTAATACGTTATATGGTATAACGTTATATGGTATAACGTTATAACGTAATACGTTATATAGTATAACGTTATAAGGTATATCGTTATAACGTATTACGTTATATGGTATAGCGTTATAACGTATTACGTTATATGGTATAACGTTATAACGTATTACCATAATATAATAACGTAATACGTTATATAGTATAACGTTATAACGTATTACGTTATATGGTACAACGTTATAACGTATTACGTTATATGGTATAACGTTATAACGTAATACGTTATATAGTATAACGTTATATGGTATAACGTTATAACGTATTACGTTATATGGTATAACGTTATAACGTATTACGTTATATGGTATAACGTTATAACGTATTACGTTATGTAGTACAACGTTATAAGGTATAACGTTATATCGTAATACGTTATATGGTATAACGTTATAACGTATTACGTTATATGGTATATCGTTATAACGTAATACGTTATACGGTATAACGTTATATGGTATAACGTTATAACGTAATACGTTATATAGTATAACGTTATAAGGTATATCGTTATAACGTATTACGTTATATGGTATAACGTTATAACGTATTACGTTATATGGTATAACGTTATAACGTATTACCATAATATAATAACGTAATACGTTATATAGTATAACGTTATAACGTATTACGTTATATGGTACAACGTTATAACGTATTACGTTATATGGTATAACGTTATAACGTAATACGTTATATAGTATAACGTTATATGGTATAACGTTATAACGTATTACGTTATATGGTATAACGTTATAACGTATTACGTTATATGGTATAACGTTAGAACGTATTACGTTATATGGTATAACGTTATAACGTAATACGTTATATAGTATAACGTTATATGGTATAACGTTATAACGTATTACGTTATGTAGTACATCGTTATAAGGTATAACGTTATAACGTAATACGTTATATGGTATAACGTTATAACGTATTACGTTATATGGTATAACGTTATAATGCATTACGTTATATGGTACAACGCTATAACGTATTACGTTATATGGTATAACGTTATATGGTATAACGTTATAACGTATTACGTTGTATGGTATAAGGTTATAACGTATTACGTTATGTAGTACAACGTTATATGGTATAACGTTATAACGTATTACGTTATATGGTATAACGTTATAAGGTATTACGTTATGTAGTACACGGTTATAATGTATAACGTTATAACGTATTACGTTATATGGTATAACGTTATAACGTATTACGTTATATGGTATAACGTTATAACGTATTACGTTATATGGTATAACGTTAGAACGTATTACGTTATATGGTATAACGTTATAACGTAATAGGTTATATAGTATAACGTTATATGGTATAACGTTATAACGTATTACGTTATGTAGTACAACGTTATAAGGTATAACGTTATAACGTATTACGTTATATGGTATAACGTTATAAGGTATTACGTTATGTAGTACAAGGTTATAATGTATAACGTTATAACGTATTACGTTATATGGTATAACGTTATATGGTATAACGTTACAACATATTACGTTATATGGTATAACGTTATAACATATTACGTTATATGGTATAACGTTATAACTTATTACGTTATATGGTATAACGTTATAAGCTATTACGTTATGTAGTACAAGGTTATAATGTATAACGTTATAACGTAATACGTTATATGGTATAACGTTATAACGTATTACCTTATATGGTATAACGTTATAACGTATTACGTTATGTAGTACAACGTTGTAAGGTATAACGTAATACGTTATAGGGTACAACGTTATAACGTATTACGTTATATGGTATAACGTTATATGGTATAGGGTTATAACGTAATACGTTATATAGTATAACGTTATATAGTATAACGTTATAACGTATTACGTTATATGGTACAACGTTATACCGTATTACGTTATATGGTATAACGTTATAACGTAATACGTTATATGGTATAACGTTATAACGTATTACGTTATATGGTATAACGTTATAACGTATTACGTTATATGGTATAACGTTAGGACGTATTACGTTATATGGTATAACGTTATAACGTAATACGTTATATAGTATAACGTTATATGGTATAACGTTATATGGTATAACGTTATAACGTATTACGTTATATGGTATAACGTTATAAAGTATTACGTTATATGGTATAACGTTATAACGTATTACGTTATATGGTATAACGTTATAAAGTATTACGTTATATGGTATAACGTTATAACGTAATACGTTATATAGTATAACGTTATATGGTATAACGTTATAACGTATTACGTTATATGGTATAACGTTATAACGTATTACGTTATATGGTATAACGTTATATGGTATAACGTTATATGGTATAACGTTATATGGTATAACGTTATAACGTAATACGTTATATAGTATAACGTTATATGGTATATCGTTATAACGTATTACGTTATATGGTATAACGTTATAACGTATTACGTTATATGGTATAACGTTATAACGTATTACGTTATATGGTATAAGGTGATAACGTATTACGTTATGTAGTACAACGTTATAAGGTATAACGTTATGACGTAATACGTTATATGGTATAACGTTATAACGTATTACGTTATATGGTATAACGTTATAACGTAATACGTTATATGGTATAACGTTATATGGTATAACGTTATATGGTATAACGTTATATGGTATAACGTTATAACGTAATACGTTATATAGTATAACGTTATATGGTATATCGTTATAACGTATTACGTTATATGGTATAACGTTATAACGTATTACGTTATATGGTATAACGTTATAACGTATTACGTTATATGGTACAACGTTAGAACGTATTACGTTATATGGTATAACGTTATAACGTAATGCGTTATATAGTATAACGTTATATGGTATAACGTTATAAGGTATTACGTTATGTAGTACACGGTTATAATGTATAACGTTATAACGTATTACGTTATATGGCATAACGTTATATGGTATAACGTTATATGGTATAACGTTATAACGTATTACGTTATATGGTATAACGTTATAAAGTATTACGTTATATGGTATAACGTTATAACGTAATACGTTATATAGTATAACGTTATATGGTATAACGTTATAACGTCTTACGTTATATGGTACAACGCTATAACGTATTACGTTATATGGTATAACGTTATATGGTATAACGTTATAACGTATTACGTTATATGGTATAAGGTGATAACGTATTACGTTATGTAGTACAACGTTATATGGTATAACGTTATAACGTATTACGTTATATGGTATAACGTTATAAGGAATTACGTTATGTAGTACACGGTTATAATGTATAACGTTATAACGTATTACGTTATATGGTATAACGTTATAACGTATTACGTTATATGGTATAACGTTATAACGTATTACGTTATATGGTACAACGTTATAACGTATTACGTTGTATGGTATAACGTTATAGCGTAATAGGTTATATAGTATAACGTTATATGGTATAACGTTATAACGTATTACGTTATGTAGTACAACGTTATAAGGTATAACGTAATACGTTATATAGTACAACGTTATAACGTAATACGTTATATAGTATAACGTTATATGGTATAACGTTATAAGGTATTACGTTATGTAGTACACGGTTATAATGTATAACGTTATAACGTATTACGTTATATGGTATAACGTTATATGGTATAACGTTATATGGTATAACGTTATAACGTATTACGTTATATGGTATAACGTTATAAAGTATTACGTTATATGGTATAACGTTATAACGTAATACGTTATATGGTATAGCGTTATAACGTAATACGTTATATGGTATAACGTTATAACGTATTACGTTATATGGTATAACGTTATAACATATTACGTTATATGGTATAACGTTATAACGTATTACGTTATATGGTATAACGTTATAAGGTATTACGTTATGTAGTACAAGGTTATAATGTATAACGTTATAACGTATTACGTTATATGGTATAACGTTATATGGTATAACGTTATAACATATTACATTATATGGTATAACGTCATAACGTATTACGTTATATGGTATAACGTTATAAGGTATTACGTTATGTAGTACAAGGTTATAATGTATAACGTTATAACGTATTACGTTATATGGTATAACGTTATATGGTATAACGATATAGGGTATAACGTTATAACGTATTACGTTATATGGTATAACGTTATATGGTATAACGTTATAACGTAATACGTTATATAGTATAACGTTATATGGTATAACGTTATAACGTATAACGTAATAACGTATTACGTTATATAGCATAACGTTATATGGTATAACGTTATAACGTAATACGTTATATAGTATAACGTTATATGGTATAATGTTATAACGTATTACGTTATATGGTACAACGTTAGAACGTATTACGTTATATGGTATAACGTTATAACGTAATACGTTATATAGTATAACGTTATATGGTATAACGTTATAAGGTATTACGTTATGTAGTACACGGTTATAATGTATAACGTTATAACGTATTACGTTATATGGTATAACGTTATATGGTATAACGTTATATGGTATAACGTTATAACGTATTACGTTATATGGTATAACGTTATAACGTATTACGTTATATGGTATAACGTTATAAAGTATTACGTTATATGGTATAACGTTATAACGTAATACGTTATATGGTATAACGTTATAACGTAATACGTTATATGGTATAACGTTATAACGTGTTACGTTATATGGTATAACGTTATAACATATTACGTTATATGGTATAACGTTATAACGTATTACGTTATATGGTATAACGTTATAAGGTATTACGTTATGTAGTACAAGGTTATAATGTATAACGTTATAACGTATTACGTTATATGGTATAACGTTATATGGTATAACGTTATAACATATTACGTTATATGGTATAACGTTATAACGTATTACGTTATATGGTATAACGTTATAACGTAATACGTTATATGGTATAACGTTATAACGTATTACGTTATATGGTATAACGTTATAACGTATTACGTTATATGGTATAACGTTATAACGTATTACGTTATATGGTATAACGTTATAACGTATTACGTTATATGGTATAACATTATAACGTATTACGTTACATGGTATAACGTTATAACGTATTACGTTATATGGTACAACGTTATAACGTATTACGTTATATGGTACAACGTTATAACGTATAACGTAATAACGTATTACGTTATATAGCATAACGTTATATGGTATAACGTTATAACGTAATACGTTATATAGTATAACGTTATATGGTATAATGTTATAACGTATTACGTTATATGGTATAACGTTATAAGGTATTACTTTATGTAGTACAAGGTTATAATGTATAACGTTATAACGTATTACGTTATATGGTATAACGTTATAACGTATTACGTTATATGGTATAACGTTATATGGTATAACGTTATAACGTATTACGTTATATGGTACAACGTTATAACGTATTACGTTATATGGTACAACGTTATAACGTATTACGTTGTATGGTATAACGTTATAGCGTAATAGGTTATATAGTATAACGTTATATGGTATAACGTTATAACGTATTACGTTATGTAGTACAACGTTATAAGGTATAACGTAATACGTTATATAGTACAACGTTATAACGTATTACGTTATATGGTATAACGTTATATGGTATAACGTTATAACATATTACGTTATATGGTATAACGTTATAACGTATTACGTTATATGGTATAACGTTATAACGTATTACGTTATATGGTATAACGTTATAACGTATTACGTTATATAGTATAACGTTATAACGTATTACGTTATATGGTACAACGTTATAACGTATTACGTTGTATGGTATAACGTTATAGCGTAATAGGTTATATAGTATAACGTTATATGGTATAACGTTATAACGTATTACGTTATGTAGTACAACGTTATAAGGTATAACGTAATACGTTATATAGTACAACGTTATAACGTATTACGTTATATGGTATAACGTTATAACGTAATACGTTATATAGTATAACGTTATATGGTATAACGTTATAACGTATTACGTTATATGGTATAACGTTATAACGTATTACGTTATGTAGTACAACGTTATAAGGTATAACGTTATATCGTAATACGTTATATGGTATAACGTTATAACGTATTACGTTATATGGTATATCGTTATAACGTAATACGTTATATGGTATAACGTTATATGGTATAACGTTATAACGTAATACGTTATATAGTATAACGTTATAAGGTATATCGTTATAACGTATTACGTTATATGGTATAACGTTATAACGTATTACGTTATATGGTATAACGTTATAACGTAATACGTTATATAGTATAACGTTATATGCTATAACGTTATAACGTATTACGTTATATGGTTCAACGTTATAACGTATTACGTTATATGGTATAACGTTATAACGTAATACGTTATATAGTATTACGTTATATGGTATAACGTTATAACGTATTACGTTATATGGTATAACGTTATAACGTATTACGTTATATGGTATAACGTTATAACGTAATACGTTATATAGTATAACGTTATATGGTATAACGTCATAACGTATTACGTTATGTAGTACACCGTTATAAGGTATAACGTTATAACGTAATACGTTATATGGTATAACGTTATAACGTATTACGTTATATGGTATAACGTTATAACGCATTACGTTATATGGTACAACGCTATAACGTATTACGTTATATGGTATAACGTTATATGGTATAACGTTATATCGTATTACGTTATATGGTATAAGGTTATAACGTATTACGTTATGTAGTACAACGTTATATGGTATAACGTTATAACGTATTACGTTATATGGTATAACGTTATAAGGTATTACGTTATGTAGTACACGGTTATAATGTATAACGTTATAACGTATTACGTTATATGGTATAACGTTATAACGTATTACGTTATATGGTATAACGTTATAACGTATTACGTTATATGGTATAACGTTATAACGTATTACGTTATATGGTATAACGTTATAACGTATTACGTTACATGGTATAACGTTATAACGTATTACGTTATATGGTACAACGTTATAACGTATTACGTTATATGGTATAACGTTATATGGTATAACGTTATAACGTATTACGTTATATGGTACAACGTTATATCGTATTACGTTATATGGTATAACGTTATAACGTATTACGTTATATGGTATAACGTTATAACGTATTACGTTATATAGTATAACGTTATAACGTATTACGTTATATCGTACAACGTTATGACGTATTACGTTATATGGTATAACGTTATAAAGTAATACGTTATATAGTATAACGTTATATGGTATAACGTTATAACGTATTACGTTATGTAGTACAACGTTATAAGGTATAACGTAATACGTTATATAGTACAACGTTATAACCTATTACGTTATATGGTATATCGTTATAACGTAATACGTTATATGGTATAACGTTATATGGTATAACGTTATAACGTAATACGTTATATAGTATAACGTTATAAGGTATATCGTTATAACGTATTACGTTATATGGTATAACGTTATAACGTATTACGTTATATGGTATAACGTTATAACGTATTACCATAATATAATAACGTAATACGTTATATAGTATAACGTTATAACGTATTACGTTATATGGTACAACGTTATAACGTATTACGTTATATGGTATAACGTTATAACGTAATACGTTATATAGTATAACGTTATATGGTATAACGTTATAACGTATTACGTTATATGGTATAACGTTATAACGTATTACGTTATATGGTATAACGTTATAACGTATTACGTTATGTAGTACAACGTTATAAGGTATAACGTTATATCGTAATACGTTATATGGTATAACGTTATAACGTATTACGTTATATGGTATATCGTTATAACGTAATACGTTATACGGTATAACGTTATATGGTATAACGTTATAACGTAATACGTTATATAGTATAACGTTATAAGGTATATCGTTATAACGTATTACGTTATATGGTATAACGTTATAACGTATTACGTTATATGGTATAACGTTATAACGTATTACCATAATATAATAACGTAATACGTTATATAGTATAACGTTATAACGTATTACGTTATATGGTACAACGTTATAACGTATTACGTTATATGGTATAACGTTATAACGTAATACGTTATATAGTATAACGTTATATGGTATAACGTTATAACGTATTACGTTATATGGTATAACGTTATAACGTATTACGTTATATGGTATAACGTTAGAACGTATTACGTTATATGGTATAACGTTATAACGTAATACGTTATATAGTATAACGTTATATGGTATAACGTTATAACGTATTACGTTATGTAGTACATCGTTATAAGGTATAACGTTATAACGTAATACGTTATATGGTATAACGTTATAACGTATTACGTTATATGGTATAACGTTATAATGCATTACGTTATATGGTACAACGCTATAACGTATTACGTTATATGGTATAACGTTATATGGTATAACGTTATAACGTATTACGTTGTATGGTATAAGGTTATAACGTATTACGTTATGTAGTACAACGTTATATGGTATAACGTTATAACGTATTACGTTATATGGTATAACGTTATAAGGTATTACGTTATGTAGTACACGGTTATAATGTATAACGTTATAACGTATTACGTTATATGGTATAACGTTATAACGTATTACGTTATATGGTATAACGTTATAACGTATTACGTTATATGGTATAACGTTAGAACGTATTACGTTATATGGTATAACGTTATAACGTAATAGGTTATATAGTATAACGTTATATGGTATAACGTTATAACGTATTACGTTATGTAGTACAACGTTATAAGGTATAACGTTATAACGTATTACGTTATATGGTATAACGTTATAAGGTATTACGTTATGTAGTACAAGGTTATAATGTATAACGTTATAACGTATTACGTTATATGGTATAACGTTATATGGTATAACGTTACAACATATTACGTTATATGGTATAACGTTATAACATATTACGTTATATGGTATAACGTTATAACTTATTACGTTATATGGTATAACGTTATAAGCTATTACGTTATGTAGTACAAGGTTATAATGTATAACGTTATAACGTAATACGTTATATGGTATAACGTTATAACGTATTACCTTATATGGTATAACGTTATAACGTATTACGTTATGTAGTACAACGTTGTAAGGTATAACGTAATACGTTATAGGGTACAACGTTATAACGTATTACGTTATATGGTATAACGTTATATGGTATAGGGTTATAACGTAATACGTTATATAGTATAACGTTATATAGTATAACGTTATAACGTATTACGTTATATGGTACAACGTTATACCGTATTACGTTATATGGTATAACGTTATAACGTAATACGTTATATGGTATAACGTTATAACGTATTACGTTATATGGTATAACGTTATAACGTATTACGTTATATGGTATAACGTTAGGACGTATTACGTTATATGGTATAACGTTATAACGTAATACGTTATATAGTATAACGTTATATGGTATAACGTTATATGGTATAACGTTATAACGTATTACGTTATATGGTATAACGTTATAAAGTATTACGTTATATGGTATAACGTTATAACGTATTACGTTATATGGTATAACGTTATAAAGTATTACGTTATATGGTATAACGTTATAACGTAATACGTTATATAGTATAACGTTATATGGTATAACGTTATAACGTATTACGTTATATGGTATAACGTTATAACGTATTACGTTATATGGTATAACGTTATATGGTATAACGTTATATGGTATAACGTTATATGGTATAACGTTATAACGTAATACGTTATATAGTATAACGTTATATGGTATATCGTTATAACGTATTACGTTATATGGTATAACGTTATAACGTATTACGTTATATGGTATAACGTTATAACGTATTACGTTATATGGTATAAGGTGATAACGTATTACGTTATGTAGTACAACGTTATAACGTATTACGTTATATGGTACAACGTTATAACGTATTACGTTATATGGTATAACGTTATATGGTATAGGGTTATAACGTAATACGTTATATAGTATAACGTTATATAGTATAACGTTATAACGTATTACGTTATATGGTACAACGTTATACCGTATTACGTTATATGGTATAACGTTATAACGTAATACGTTATATGGTATAACGTTATAACGTATTACGTTATATGGTATAACGTTATAACGTATTACGTTATATGGTATAACGTTAGGACGTATTACGTTATATGGTATAACGTTATAACGTAATACGTTATATAGTATAACGTTATATGGTATAACGTTATATGGTATAACGTTATAACGTATTACGTTATATGGTATAACGTTATAAAGTATTACGTTATATGGTATAACGTTATAACGTATTACGTTATATGGTATAACGTTATAAAGTATTACGTTATATGGTATAACGTTATAACGTAATACGTTATATAGTATAACGTTATATGGTATAACGTTATAACGTATTACGTTATATGGTATAACGTTATAACGTATTACGTTATATGGTATAACGTTATATGGTATAACGTTATATGGTATAACGTTATATGGTATAACGTTATAACGTAATACGTTATATAGTATAACGTTATATGGTATATCGTTATAACGTATTACGTTATATGGTATAACGTTATAACGTATTACGTTATATGGTATAAGGTGATAACGTATTACGTTATGTAGTACAACGTTATAAGGTATAACGTTATGACGTAATACGTTATATGGTATAACGTTATAACGTATTACGTTATATGGTATAACGTTATAACGTAATACGTTATATGGTATAACGTTATATGGTATAACGTTATATGGTATAACGTTATATGGTATAACGTTATAACGTAATACGTTATATAGTATAACGTTATATGGTATATCGTTATAACGTATTACGTTATATGGTATAACGTTATAACGTATTACGTTATATGGTATAACGTTATAACGTATTACGTTATATGGTACAACGTTAGAACGTATTACGTTATATGGTATAACGTTATAACGTAATGTGTTATATAGTATAACGTTATATGGTATAACGTTATAAGGTATTACGTTATGTAGTACACGGTTATAATGTATAACGTTATAACGTATTACGTTATATGGCATAACGTTATATGGTATAACGTTATATGGTATAACGTTATAACGTATTACGTTATATGGTATAACGTTATAAAGTATTACGTTATATGGTATAACGTTATAACGTAATACGTTATATAGTATAACGTTATATGGTATAACGTTATAACGTCTTACGTTATATGGTACAACGCTATAACGTATTACGTTATATGGTATAACGTTATATGGTATAACGCTATAACGTATTACGTTATATGGTATAAGGTGATAACGTATTACGTTATGTAGTACAACGTTATATGGTATAACGTTATAACGTATTACGTTATATGGTATAACGTTATAAGGAATTACGTTATGTAGTACACGGTTATAATGTATAACGTTATAACGTATTACGTTATATGGTATAACGTTATAACGTATTACGTTATATGGTATAACGTTATAACGTATTACGTTATATGGTATAACGTTAGAACGTATTACGTTATATGGTATAACGTTATAACGTAATACGTTATATAGTATAACGTTATATGGTATAACGTTATAACGTATTGCGTTATGTAGTACAACGTTATAAGGTATAACGTTATAACGTATTACGTTATATGGTATAACGTTATAACTTATTACGTTATATGGTATAACGTTATAAGGTATTACGTTATGTAGTACAAGGTTATAATGTATTACGTTATATGGTATTGCGTTATAAGGTATTACGTTATGTAGTACAAGGTTATAATGTATAACGTTATAACGTAATACGTTATATGGTATAACGTTATATGGTATAACGATATAGGGTATAACGTTATAACGTATTACGTTATATGGTATAACGTTATATGGTATAACGTTATAACGTAATACGTTATATAGTCTAACGTTATATGGTACAACGTTATAACGTATAACGTAATAACGTATTACGTTATATGGTATAACGTTATAACGTAATACGTTATATGGTACAACGTTATAACGTATTACGTTATATGGTACAACGTTATAACGTATTACGTTATATGGTATAACGTTATAACGTATTACGTTATATGGTATAAGGTTATGACGTATTACGTTATGTAGTACAACATTATAAGGTATAACGTAATACGTTATATGGTACAACGTTATAACGTATTACGTTATATGGTATAACGTAATATGGTATAGGGTTATAACGTAATACGTTATATAGTATAACGTTATAACGTATTACGTTATATGGTACAACGTTATAACGTATTACGTTATATGGTATAACGTTATATGGTATAACGTTATAACGTATTACGTTATATGGTACAACGTTATATCGTATTACGTTATATGGTATAACGTTATAACGTATTACGTTATATGGTATAACGTTATAACGTATTACGTTATATAGTATAACGTTATAACGTATTACGTTATATCGTACAACGTTATGACGTATTACGTTATATGGTATAACGTTATAAAGTAATACGTTATATAGTATAATGTTATATGGTATAACGTTATAACGTATTACGTTATGTAGTACAACGTTATAAGGTATAACGTAATACGTTATATAGTACAACGTTATAACCTATTACGTTATATGGTATATCGTTATAACGTAATACGTTATATGGTATAACGTTATATGGTATAACGTTATAACGTAATACGTTATATAGTATAACGTTATATGGTATAACGTTATAACGTATTACGTTATATGGTATAACGTTATAACGTATTACGTTATATGGTATAACGTTATAACGTATTACATTATGTAGTACAACGTTATAAGGTATAACGTTATATCGTAATACGTTATATGGTATAACGTTATAACGTATTACGTTATATGGTATATCGTTATAACGTAATACGTTATACGGTATAACGTTATATGGTATAACGTTATAACGTAATACGTTATATAGTATAACGTTATAAGGTATATCGTTATAACGTATTACGTTATATGGTATAACGTTATAACGTATTACGTTATATGGTATAACGTTATAACGTATTACCATAATATAATAACGTAATACGTTATATAGTATAACGTTATAACGTATTACGTTATATGGTACAACGTTATAACGTATTACGTTATATGGTATAACGTTATAACGTAATACGTTATATAGTATAACGTTATATGGTATAACGTTATAACGTATTACGTTATATGGTATAACGTTATAACGTATTACGTTATATGGTATAACGTTAGAACGTATTACGTTATATGGTATAACGTTATAACGTAATACGTTATATAGTATAACGTTATATGGTATAACGTTATAACGTATTACGTTATGTAGTACATCGTTATAAGGTATAACGTTATAACGTAATACGTTATATGGTATAACGTTATAACGTATTACGTTATATGGTATAACGTTATAATGCATTACGTTATATGGTACAACGCTATAACGTATTACGTTATATGGTATAACGTTATATGGTATAACGTTATAACGTATTACGTTGTATGGTATAAGGTTATAACGTATTACGTTATGTAGTACAACGTTATATGGTATAACGTTATAACGTATTACGTTATATGGTATAACGTTATAAGGTATTACGTTATGTAGTACACGGTTATAATGTATAACGTTATAACGTATTACGTTATATGGTATAACGTTATAACGTATTACGTTATATGGTATAACGTTATAACGTATTACGTTATATGGTATAACGTTAGAACGTATTACGTTATATGGTATAACGTTATAACGTAATAGGTTATATAGTATAACGTTATATGGTATAACGTTATAACGTATTACGTTATGTAGTACAACGTTATAAGGTATAACGTTATAACGTATTACGTTATATGGTATAACGTTATAAGGTATTACGTTATGTAGTACAAGGTTATAATGTATAACGTTATAACGTATTACGTTATATGGTATAACGTTATATGGTATAACGTTATAACATATTACGTTATATGGTATAACGTTATAACATATTACGTTATATGGTATAACGTTATAACTTATTACGTTATATGGTATAACGTTATAAGCTATTACGTTATGTAGTACAAGGTTATAATGTATAACGTTATAACGTAATACGTTATATGGTATAACGTTATAACGTATTACCTTATATGGTATAACGTTATAACGTATTACGTTATGTAGTACAACGTTGTAAGGTATAACGTAATACGTTATAGGGTACAACGTTATAACGTATTACGTTATATGGTATAACGTTATATGGTATAGGGTTATAACGTAATACGTTATATAGTATAACGTTATATAGTATAACGTTATAACGTATTACGTTATATGGTACAACGTTATACCGTATTACGTTATATGGTATAACGTTATAACGTAATACGTTATATGGTATAACGTTATAACGTATTACGTTATATGGTATAACGTTATAACGTATTACGTTATATGGTATAACGTTAGGACGTATTACGTTATATGGTATAACGTTATAACGTAATACGTTATATAGTATAACGTTATATGGTATAACGTTATATGGTATAACGTTATAACGTATTACGTTATATGGTATAACGTTATAAAGTATTACGTTATATGGTATAACGTTATAACGTAATACGTTATATAGTATAACGTTATATGGTATAACGGTATAACGTCTTACGTTATATGGTACAACGCTATAACGTATTACGTTATATGGTATAACGTTATATGGTATAACGTTATAACGTATTACGTTATATGGTATAAGGTGATAACGTATTACGTTATGTAGTACAACGTTATAAGGTATAACGTTATGACGTAATACGTTATATGGTATAACGTTATAACGTATTACGTTATATGGTATAACGTTATAACGTAATACGTTATATGGTATAACGTTATATGGTATAACGTTATATGGTATAACGTTATATGGTATAACGTTATAACGTAATACGTTATATAGTATAACGTTATATGGTATATCGTTATAACGTATTACGTTATATGGTATAACGTTATAACGTATTACGTTATATGGTATAACGTTATAACGTATTACGTTATATGGTACAACGTTAGAACGTATTACGTTATATGGTATAACGTTATAACGTAATGCGTTATATAGTATAACGTTATATGGTATAACGTTATAAGGTATTACGTTATGTAGTACACGGTTATAATGTATAACGTTATAACGTATTACGTTATATGGCATAACGTTATATGGTATAACGTTATATGGTATAACGTTATAACGTATTACGTTATATGGTATAACGTTATAAAGTATTACGTTATATGGTATAACGTTATAACGTAATACGTTATATAGTATAACGTTATATGGTATAACGTTATAACGTCTTACGTTATATGGTACAACGCTATAACGTATTACGTTATATGGTATAACGTTATATGGTATAACGTTATAACGTATTACGTTATATGGTATAAGGTGATAACGTATTACGTTATGTAGTACAACGTTATATGGTATAACGTTATAACGTATTACGTTATATGGTATAACGTTATAAGGAATTACGTTATGTAGTACACGGTTATAATGTATAACGTTATAACGTATTACGTTATATGGTATAACGTTATAACGTATTACGTTATATGGTATAACGTTATAACGTATTACGTTATATGGTATAACGTTAGAACGTATTACGTTATATGGTATAACGTTATAACGTAATACGTTATATAGTATAACGTTATATGGTATAACGTTATAACGTATTGCGTTATGTAGTACAACGTTATAAGGTATAACGTTATAACGTATTACGTTATATGGTATAGCGTTATAACTTATTACGTTATATGGTATAACGTTATAAGGTATTACGTTATGTAGTACAAGGTTATAATGTATTACGTTATATGGTATTGCGTTATAAGGTATTACGTTATGTAGTACAAGGTTATAATGTATAACGTTATAACGTAATACGTTATATGGTATAACGTTATATGGTATAACGATATAGGGTATAACGTTATAACGTATTACGTTATATGGTATAACGTTATATGGTATAACGTTATAACGTAATACGTTATATAGTCTAACGTTATATGGTATAACGTTATAACGTATTACGTTATATGGTATAACGTTATAACGTATTACGTTATATGGTATAACGTTATAACGTATTACGTTATATGGTATAACGTTATAACGTATTACGTTATATCGTATAACGTTATAACGTATTACGTTACATGGTATAACGTTATAACGTATTACGTTATATGGTACAACGTTATAACGTATTACGTTATATGGTACAACGTTATAACGTATAACGTAATAACGTATTACGTTATATGGTATAACGTTATAACGTAATACGTTATATGGTACAACGTTATAACGTATTACGTTATATGGTACAACGTTATAACGTATTACGTTATATGGTATAACGTTATAACGTATTACGTTATATGGTATAAGGTTATGACGTATTACGTTATGTAGTACAACATTATAAGGTATAACGTAATACGTTATATGGTACAACGTTATAACGTATTACGTTATATGGTATAACGTAATATGGTATAGGGTTATAACGTAATACGTTATATAGTATAACGTTATAACGTATTACGTTATATGGTACAACGTTATAACGTATTACGTTATATGGTACAACGTTATAACGTATTACGTTATACGGTATAACGTTATAACGTAACACGTTATATAGTATAACGTTATATGGTATAACGTTATAACGTATTACGTTATATGGTATAACGTTATAACGTAATACGTTATATAGTATAACGTTATATGGTATAACGTTATAACGTTTTACGTTATATGGTATAACGATATATGGTATAACGATATATGGTATAACGTTATAACGTAATACGTTATATGGTATAACGTTATATGGTATAACGTTATAACGTATTACGTTATATGGTATAACGTTATAACGTAATACGTTATATGGTACAACGTTATAACATATTACGTTATATAGTATAACGTTATAACGTAATACGTTATATAGCATAACGTTATATGGTATAACGTTATAACGTATTACGTTATATAGTATAACGTTATATCGTATAACGTTATAACGTATTACGTTATGTAGTACAACGTTATAAGGTATAACGTTATGACGTAATACGTTATATGGTATAACGTTATAACGTATTACGTTATATGGTATAACGTTATAACGTAATACGTTATATGGTATAACGTTATATGGTATAACGTTATATGGTATAACGTTATAACGTAATACGTTATATAGTATAACGTTATATGGTATATCGTTATAACGTATTACGTTATATGGTATAACGTTATAACGTATTACGTTATATGGTATAACGTTATAACGTATTACGTTATATGGTACAACGTTAGAACGTATTACGTTATATGGTATAACGTTATAACGTAATACGTTATATAGTATAACGTTATATGGTATAACGTTATAACGTAATACGTTATATAGTATAACGTTATATGGTATAACGTTATAAGGTATTACGTTATGTAGTACACGGTTATAATGTATAACGTTATAACGTATAACGTTATATGGTATAACGTTATATGGTATAACGTTATATGGTATAACGTTATAACGTATTACGTTATATGGTATAACGTTATAAAGTACTACGTTATATGGTATAACGTTATAACGTAATACGTTATATGGTATAACGTTATAACGTAATACGTTATATGGTATAACGTTATAACGTATTACGTTATATGGTATAACGTTATAACATATTACGTTATATGGTATAACGTTATAACGTATTACGTTATATGGTATAACGTTATAAGGTATTACGTTATGTAGTAGAAGGTTATAATGTATAACGTTATAACGTATTACGTTATATGGTATAACGTTATATGGTATAACGTTATAACATATTCCGTTATATGGTATAACGTTATAACGTATTACGTTATATGGTATAACGTTATAAGGTATTACGTTATGTAGTACAAGGTTATAATGTATAACGTTATAACATATTACGTTATATGGTATAACGTTATATGGTATAACGATATAGGGTATAACGTTATAACGTATTACGTTATATGGTATAACGTTATATGGTATAACGTTATAACGTATTACGTTATATGGTATAACGTTATAACGTAATACGTTATATGGTATAACGTTATAACGTATTACGTTATATGGTATAACGTTATAACGTATTACGTTATATGGTACAACGTTATAACGTATTACGTTATATGGTATAACGTTATAACGTATTACGTTATATGGTATAACGTTATAACGTATTACGTTACATGGTATAACGTTATAACGTATTACGTTATATGGTATAACGTTATATGGTATAACGTTATAACGTATTACGTTATATGGTATAACGTTATAACGTATTACGTTATATGGTACAACGTTATAACGTATAACGTAATAACGTATTACGTTATATAGCATAACGTTATCTGTATAACGTTATAACGTAATACGTTGTATAGTATAACGTTATATGGTATAACGTTATAACGTAATACGTTATATGGTATAACGTTATATGGTATGACGTTATAACGTATTACGTTATATGGTATAACGTTATAACGTAATACGTTATATGGTACAGCGTTATAACATATTACGTTATATGGTATAACGTTATATGGTATAACGTTATAACGTAATACGTTATATAGCATAACGTTATATGGTATAATGTTATAACGTATTACGTTATATAGTATAACGTTATATGGTATAACGTTATAACGTATTACGTTATGTAGTACAACGTTATATGGTATAACGTTATGACGTAATACGTTATATGGTATAACGTTATAACGTATTACGTTATATGGTATAACGTTATAACGTAATACGTTATATGGTATAACGTTATATGGTATAACGTTATAACGTATTACGTTATATGGTATAACGTTATAAAGTATTACGTTATATGGTATAACGTTATAACGTAATACGTTATATAGTATAACGTTATATGGTATAACGTTATAACGTCTTACGTTATATGGTACAACGCTATAACGTATTACGTTATATGGTATAACGTTATATGGTATAACGTTATAACGTATTACGTTATATGGTATAAGGTGATAACGTATTACGTTATGTAGTACAACGTTATATGGTATAACGTTATAACGTATTACGTTATATGGTATAACGTTATAAGGAATTACGTTATGTAGTACACGGTTATAATGTATAACGTTATAACGTATTACGTTATATGGTATAACGTTATAACGTATTACGTTATATGGTATAACGTTATAACGTATTACGTTATATGGTATAACGTTAGAACGTATTACGTTATATGGTATAACGTTATAACGTAATACGTTATATAGTATAACGTTATATGGTATAACGTTATAACGTATTGCGTTATGTAGTACAACGTTATAAGGTATAACGTTATAACGTATTACGTTATATGGTATAGCGTTATAACTTATTACGTTATATGGTATAACGTTATAAGGTATTACGTTATGTAGTACAAGGTTATAATGTATTACGTTATATGGTATTGCGTTATAAGGTATTACGTTATGTAGTACAAGGTTATAATGTATAACGTTATAACGTAATACGTTATATGGTATAACGTTATATGGTATAACGATATAGGGTATAACGTTATAACGTATTACGTTATATGGTATAACGTTATATGGTATAACGTTATAACGTAATACGTTATATAGTCTAACGTTATATGGTATAACGTTATAACGTATTACGTTATATGGTATAACGTTATAACGTATTACGTTATATGGTATAACGTTATAACGTATTACGTTATATGGTATAACGTTATAACGTATTACGTTATATCGTATAACGTTATAACGTATTACGTTACATGGTATAACGTTATAACGTATTACGTTATATGGTACAACGTTATAACGTATTACGTTATATGGTACAACGTTATAACGTATAACGTAATAACGTATTACGTTATATGGTATAACGTTATAACGTAATACGTTATATGGTACAACGTTATAACGTATTACGTTATATGGTACAACGTTATAACGTATTACGTTATATGGTATAACGTTATAACGTATTACGTTATATGGTATAAGGTTATGACGAATTACGTTATGTAGTACAACATTATAAGGTATAACGTAATACGTTATATGGTACAACGTTATAACGTATTACGTTATATGGTATAACGTAATATGGTATAGGGTTATAACGTAATACGTTATATAGTATAACGTTATAACGTATTACGTTATATGGTACAACGTTATAACGTATTACGTTATATGGTACAACGTTATAACGTATTACGTTATACGGTATAACGTTATAACGTAACACGTTATATAGTATAACGTTATATGGTATAACGTTATAACGTATTACGTTATATGGTATAACGTTATAACGTAATACGTTATATAGTATAACGTTATATGGTATAACGTTATAACGTTTTACGTTATATGGTATAACGATATATGGTATAACGATATATGGTATAACGTTATAACGTAATACGTTATATGGTATAACGTTATATGGTATAACGTTATAACGTATTACGTTATATGGTATAACGTTATAACGTAATACGTTATATGGTACAACGTTATAACATATTACGTTATATAGTATAACGTTATAACGTAATACGTTATATAGCATAACGTTATATGGTATAACGTTATAACGTATTACGTTATATAGTATAACGTTATATCGTATAACGTTATAACGTATTACGTTATGTAGTACAACGTTATAAGGTATAACGTTATGACGTAATACGTTATATGGTATAACGTTATAACGTATTACGTTATATGGTATAACGTTATAACGTAATACGTTATATGGTATAACGTTATATGGTATAACGTTATATGGTATAACGTTATAACGTAATACGTTATATAGTATAACGTTATATGGTATATCGTTATAACGTATTACGTTATATGGTATAACGTTATAACGTATTACGTTATATGGTATAACGTTATAACGTATTACGTTATATGGTACAACGTTAGAACGTATTACGTTATATGGTATAACGTTATAACGTAATACGTTATATAGTATAACGTTATATGGTATAACGTTATAACGTAATACGTTATATAGTATAACGTTATATGGTATAACGTTATAAGGTATTACGTTATGTAGTACACGGTTATAATGTATAACGTTATAACGTATAACGTTATATGGTATAACGTTATATGGTATAACGTTATATGGTATAACGTTATAACGTATTACGTTATATGGTATAACGTTATAAAGTACTACGTTATATGGTATAACGTTATAACGTAATACGTTATATGGTATAACGTTATAACGTAATACGTTATATGGTATAACGTTATAACGTATTACGTTATATGGTATAACGTTATAACATATTACGTTATATGGTATAACGTTATAACGTATTACGTTATATGGTATAACGTTATAAGGTATTACGTTATGTAGTAGAAGGTTATAATGTATAACGTTATAACGTATTACGTTATATGGTATAACGTTATATGGTATAACGTTATAACATATTCCGTTATATGGTATAACGTTATAACGTATTACGTTATATGGTATAACGTTATAAGGTATTACGTTATGTAGTACAAGGTTATAATGTATAACGTTATAACATATTACGTTATATGGTATAACGTTATATGGTATAACGATATAGGGTATAACGTTATAACGTATTACGTTATATGGTATAACGTTATATGGTATAACGTTATAACGTATTACGTTATATGGTATAACGTTATAACGTAATACGTTATATGGTATAACGTTATAACGTATTACGTTATATGGTATAACGTTATAACGTATTACGTTATATGGTACAACGTTATAACGTATTACGTTATATGGTATAACGTTATAACGTATTACGTTATATGGTATAACGTTATAACGTATTACGTTACATGGTATAACGTTATAACGTATTACGTTATATGGTATAACGTTATATGGTATAACGTTATAACGTATTACGTTATATGGTATAACGTTATAACGTATTACGTTATATGGTACAACGTTATAACGTATAACGTAATAACGTATTACGTTATATAGCATAACGTTATCTGGTATAACGTTATAACGTATTACGTTATATGGTACAACGTTATAACGTATTACGTTATATGGTATAACGTTATAACGTAATACGTTATATAGCATAACGTTATATGGTATAACGTTATAACGTATTACGTTATATAGTATAACGTTATATGGTATAACGTTATAACGTATTAGGTTATGTAGTACAACGTTATAAGGTATAACGTTATGACGTAATACGTTATATGGTATAACGTTATAACGTATTACGTTATATGGTATAACGTTATAACGTAATACGTTATATGGTATTACGTTATATGGTATAACGTTATAACGTAATACGTTATATGGTATAACGTTATATGGTATAACGTTATATGGTATAACGTTATATGGTATAACGTAATAACGTATTACGTTATATGGTATATCGTTATAACGTAATACGTTATATGGTATAACGTTATAACGTATTACGTTATATGGTATAACGTTATAACGTATTACGTTATATGGTACAACGTTATAACGTATTACGTTATATGGTACAACGTTATAACGTATTACGTTATATGGTATAACGTTATAACGTATTACGTTATATGGTATAACGTTATAACGTATTACGTTACATGGTATAACGTTATAACGTATTACGTTATATGGTATAACGTTATATGGTATAACGTTATAACGTATTACGTTTTATGGTATAACGTTATAACGTATTACGTTATATGGTACAACGTTATAACGTATTACGTTATGTGGTACAACGTTATAACGTATAACGTAATAACGTATTACGTTATATAGCATAACGTTATGTGGTATAACGTTATAACGTAATACGTTGTATAGTATAACGTTATATGGTATAACGTTATAACGTATTACGTTATATGGTATAACGTTATAAGGTATTACGTTATGTAGTACAAGGTTATAATGTATAACGTTATAACGTATTACGTTATATGGTATAACGTTATAACGTATTACGTTATATGGTATAACGTTATAACGTATTACGTTATATGGTATAACGTTATAACGTAATACGTTATATAGTATAACGTTATATGGTATAACGTTATAACGTATTACGTTATATGGTACAACGCTATAACGTATTACGTTATATGGTATAACGTTATATGGTATAACGTTATAACGTATTACGTTATATGGTATAAGGTTATAACGTATTACGTTATGTAGTACAACGTTATATGGTATAACGTTATAACGTATTACGTTATATGGTATAACGTTATAAGGTATTACGTTATGTAGTACACGGTTATAATGTATAACGTTATAACGTATTACGTTATATGGTATAACGTTATAACGTATTACGTTATATGGTATAACGTTATAACGTATTACGTTATATGGTATAACGTTAGAACGTATTACGTTATATGGTATAACGTTATAACGTAATACGTTATATAGTATAACGTTATATGGTATAACGTTATAACGTATTACGTTATGTAGTACAACGTTATAAGGTATAACGTTATAACGTATTACGTTATATGGTATAACGTTATAAGGTATTACGTTATATGGTATAACGTTATAACGTATTACGTTATATGGTATAACGTTATAACGTAATACGTTATATAGTATAACGTTATATGGTATAACGTTATAACGTATTACGTTATATGGTACAACGCTATAACGTATTACGTTATATGGTATAACGTTATATGGTATAACGTTATAACGTATTACGTTATATGGTATAAGGTTATAACGTATTACGTTATGTAGTACAACGTTATATGGTATAACGTTATAACGTATTACGTTATATGGTATAACGTTATAAGGTATTACGTTATGTAGTACACGGTTATAATGTATAACGTTATAACGTATTACGTTATATGGTATAACGTTATAACGTATTACGTTATATGGTATAACGTTATAACGTATTACGTTATATGGTATAACGTTACAACGTATTACGTTATATGGTATAACGTTATAACGTAATACGTTATATAGTATAACGTTATATGGTATAACGTTATAACGTATTACGTTATGTAGTACAACGTTATAAGGTATAACGTTATAACGTATTACGTTATATGGTATAACGTTATAAGGTATTACGTTATGTAGTACAAGGTTATAATGTATAACGTTATAACGTATTACGTTATATGGTATAACGTTATATGGTATAACGTTATAACATATTACGTTATATGGTATAACGTTATAACATATTACGTTATATGGTATAACGTTATAACTTATTACGTTATATGGTATAACGTTATAAGGTATTACGTTATGTAGTACAAGGTTATAATGTATAACGTTATAACGTATTACGTTATATGGTATAACGTTATAACGTAATACGTTATATAGTATAACGTTATATGGTATAACGTTATAACGTATTACGTTATATGGTATAACGTTATAACGTAATACGTTATATGGTATAACTTTATAACGTATTACGTTATATGGTATAACGTTATAACGTATTACGTTATGTAGTACAACGTTATAAGGTATAACGTAATACGTTATAGGGTACAACGTTATAACGTATTACGTTATATGGTATAACGTTATATGGTATAGGGTTATAACGTAATACGTTATATAGTATAACGTTATATAGTATAACGTTATAACGTATTACGTTATATGGTACAACGTTATAACGTATTACGTTATATGGTATAACGTTATAACGTAATACGTTATATAGTCTAACGTTATATGGTATAACGTTATAACGTATTACGTTATATGGTATAACGTTATAACGTATTACGTTATATGGTATAACGTTAGAACGTATTACGTTATATGGTATAACGTTATAACGTAATACGTTATATAGTATAACGTTATATGGTATAACGTTATAACGTATTACGTTATGTAGTACAACGCTATAAGGTATAACGTTATGACGTAATACGTTATATGGTATAACGTTATAACGTATTACGTTATATGGTATAACGTTATAACGTATTACGTTATATGGTACAACGCTATAACGTATTACGTTATATGGTATAACGTTATATGGTATAACGTTATAACGTATTACGTTATATGGTATAAGGTTATAACGTATTACGTTATGTAGTACAACGTTATATGGTATAACGTTATAACGTATTACGTTATATGGTATAACGTTATAAGGTATTACGTTATGTAGTACACGGTTATGATGTATAACGTTATAACGTATTACGTTATATGGTATAACGTTATAACGTATTACGTTATATGGTATAACGTTATAACGTATTACGTTATATGGTATAACGTTAGAACGTATTACGTTATATGGTATAACGTTATAACGTAATACGTTATATAGTATAACGTTATATAGTATAACGTTATAACGTATTACGTTATATGGTACAACGTTATAACGTATTACGTTACATGGTATAACGTTATAACGTAATACGTTATATAGTCTAACGTTATATGGTATAACGTTATAACGTATTACGTTATATGGTATAACGTTATAACGTATTACGTTATATGGTATAACGTTAGAACGTATTACGTTATATGGTATAACGTTATAACGTAATACGTTATATAGTATAACGTTATATGGTATAACGTTATAGCGTATTACGTTATGTAGTACAACGTTATAAGGTATAACGATATGACGTAATACGTTATATGGTATAACGTTATAACGTATTACGTTATATGGTATAACGTTATAACGTAATACGTTATATGGTATAACGTTATATGGTATAACGTTATATGGTATAACGTTATATGGTATAACGTTATAACGTAATACGTTATATAGTATAACGTTATATAGTATAACGTTATAACGTATTACGTTATATGGTACAACGTTATAACGTATTACGTTATATGGTATAACGTTATAACGTAATACGTTATATAGTCTAACGTTATATGGTATAACGTTATAACGTATTACGTTATATGGTACAACGTTAGAACGTATTACGTTATATGGTATAACGTTATAACGTAATATGTTATATAGTATAACGTTATATGGTATAACGTTATAGGGTATTACGTTATGTAGTACACGGTTATAATGTATAACGTTATAACGTATTACGTTATATGGTATAACGTTATATGGTATAACGTTATATGGTATAACGTTATAACGTATTACGTTATATGGTATAACGTTATAAAGTATTACGTTATATGGTATAACGTTATAACGTAATACGTTATATGGTATAACGTTATAACGTAATACGTTATATGGTATAACGTTATAACGTATTACGTTATATGGTATAACGTTATAACATATTACGTTATATGGTATAACGTTATAACGTATTACGTTATATGGTATAACGTTATAAGGTATTACGTTATGTAGTACAAGGTTATAATGTATAACGTTAGAACGTATTACGTTATATGGTATAACGTTATATGGTATAACGTTATAACATATTACGTTATATGGTATAACGTTATAACGTATTACGTTATATGGTATAACGTTATAAGGTATTACGTTATGTAGTACAAGGTTATAATGTATAACGTTATAACGTATTACGTTATATGGTATAACGTTATATGGTATAACGATATAGGGTATAACGTTATAACGTATTACGTTATATGGTATAACGTTATATGGTATAACGTTATAACGTATTACGTTATATGGTATAACGTTATAACGTAATACGTTATATGGTACAACGTTATAACGTATTACGTTATATGGTATAACGTTATAACGTAATACGTTATATAGTATAACGTTATATGGTATAACGTTATAACGTATTACGTTATATGGTATAACGTTATAACGTAATACGCTATATAGTATAACGTTATATGGTATAACGTTATAACGTATTACGTTATATGGTACAACGTTATAACGTATTACGTTATATGGTACAACGTTATAACGTATAACGTAATAACGTATTACGTTATATAGCATAACGTTATATGGTATAACGTTATAACGTAATACGTTATATAGTATAACGTTATATGGTATAATGTTATAACGTATTACGTTATATGGTACAACGTTAGAACGTATTACGTTATATGGTATAACGTTATAACGTAATACGTTATATAGTATAACGTTATATGGTATAACGTTATAAGGTATTACGTTATGTAGTACACGGTTATAATGTATAACGTTATAACGTATTACGTTATATGGTATACCGCTATATGGTATAACGTTATATGGTATAACGTTATAACGTATTACGTTATATGGTATAACGTTATAACGTATTACGTTATATGGTATAACGTTATAACGTAATACGTTAAATAGTATAACGTTATATGGTATAACGTTATAACGTATTACGTTATATGGTACAACGCTATAACGTTTTACGTTATATGGTATAACGTTATATGGTCTAACGTTATAACGTATTACGTTATATGGTATAAGGTTATAACGTATTACGTTATGTAGTACAACGTTATATGGTATAACGTTATAACGTATTACGTTATATGGTATAACGTTATAAGGTATTACGTTATGTAGTACACGGTTATAATGTATAACGTTATAACGTATTACGTTATATGGTATAACGTTATAACGTATTACGTTATATGGTATAACGTTATAACGTATTACGTTATATGGTATAACGTTAGAACGTATTACGTTATATGGTATAACGTTATAACGTAATACGTTATATAGTATAACGTTATATGGTATAACGTTATAACGTATTACGTTATGTAGTACAACGTTATAAGGTATAACGTTATAACGTATTACGTTATATGGTATAACGTTATAAGGTATTACGTTATGTAGTACAAGGTTATAATGTATAACGTTATAACGTATTACGTTATATGGTGTAACGTTATATGGTATAACGTTATAACATATTACGTTATATGGTATAACGTTATAACATATTACGTTATATGGTATAACGTTATAACTTATTACGTTATATGGTATAACGTTATAAGGTATTACGATATGTAGTACAAGGTTATAATGTATAACGTTATAACGTATTACGTTATATGGTATAACGTTATAACGTAATACGTTATATAGTATAACGTTATATGGTATAACGTTATAACGTATTACGTTATATGGTATAACGTTATATAGTATAACGTTATAACGTATTACGTTATATGGTACAACGTTATAACGTATTACGTTATATGGTATAACGTTATAACGTAATACGTTATATAGTCTAACGTTATATGGTATAACGTTATAACGTATTACGTTATATGGTATAACGTTATAACGTATTACGTTATGTAGTACAACGTTATAAGGTATAACGTAATACGTTATAGGGTACAACGTTATAACGTATTACGTTATATGGTATAACGTTATATGGTATAGGGTTATAACGTAATACGTTATATAGTATAACGTTATATAGTATAACGTTATAACGTATTACGTTATATGGTACAACGTTATAACGTATTACGTTATATGGTATAACGTTATAACGTAATACGTTATATAGTCTAACGTTATATGGTATAACGTTATAACGTATTACGTTATATGGTATAACGTTATAACGTATTACGTTATATGGTATAACGTTAGAACGTATTACGTTATATGGTATAACGTTATAACGTAATACGTTATATAGTATAACGTTATATGGTATAACGTTATAACGTATTACGTTATGTAGTACAACGTTATAAGGTATAACGTTATGACGTAATACGTTATATGGTATAACGTTATAACGTAATACGTTATATGGTATGACGTTATATGGTATAACGTTATATGGTATAACGTTATATGGTATAACGTTATAACGTAATACGTTATATAGTATAACGTTATATAGTATAACGTTATAACGTATTACGTTATATGGTACAACGTTATAACGTATTACGTTATATGGTATAACGTTATAACGTAATACGTTATATAGTCTATCGTTATATGGTATAACGTTATAACGTATTACGTTATATGGTATAACGTTATAACGTATTACGTTATATGGTATAACGTTAGAACGTATTACGTTATATGGTATAACGTTATAACGTAATACGTTATATAGTATAACGTTATATGGTATAACGTCATAACGTATTACGTTATGTAGTACAACGTTATAAGGTATAACGTTATGACGTAATACGTTATATGGTATAACGTTATAACGTATTACGTTATATGGTATAACGTTATAACGTAATACGTTATATGGTATAACGTTATATGGTATAACGTTATAACGTATTACGTTATATGGTATAACGTTATAACGTATTACGTTATATGGTATAACGTTATAACGTAATACGTTATATGGTATAACGTTATAACGTATTACGTTATATGGTATAACGTTATAACGTATTACGTTATGTAGTACAACGTTATAAGGTATAACGTAATACGTTATAGGGTACAACGTTATAACGTATTACGTTATATGGTATAACGTTATATGGTATAGGGTTATAACGTAATACGTTATATAGTATAACGTTATATAGTATAACGTTATAACGTATTACGTTATATGGTACAACGTTATAACGTATTACGTTATATGGTATAACGTTATAACGTAATACGTTATATAGTCTAACGTTATATGGTATAACGTTATAACGTATTACGTTATACGGTATAACGTTATAACGTATTACGTTATATGGTATAACGTTAGAACGTATTACGTTATATGGTATAACGTTATAACGTAATACGTTATATAGTATAACGTTATATGGTATAACGTTATAACGTATTACGTTTTGTAGTACAACGTTATAAGGTATAACGTTATGACGTAATACGTTATATGGTATAACGTTATAACGTATTACGTTATATGGTATAACGTTATAACGTAATACGTTATATGGTATGACGTTATATGGTATAACGTTATATGGTATAACGTTATATGGTATAACGTTATAACGTAATACGTTATATAGTATAACGTTATATAGTATAACGTTATAACGTATTACGTTATATGGTACAACGTTATAACGTATTACGTTATATGGTATAACGTTATAACGTAATACGTTATATAGTCTATCGTTATATGGTATAACGTTATAACGTGTTACGTTATATGGTATAACGTTATAACGTATTACGTTATATGGTATAACGTTAGAACGTATTACGTTATATGGTATAACGTTATAACGTAATACGTTATATAGTATAACGTTATATGGTATAACGTCATAACGTATTACGTTATGTAGTACAACGTTATAAGGTATAACGTTATGACGTAATACGTTATATGGTATAACGTTATAACGTATTACGTTATATGGTATAACGTTATAACGTAATACGTTATATGGTATAACGTTATATGGTATAACGTTATAACGTATTACGTTATATGGTATAACGTTATAACGTATTACGTTATATGGTATAACGTTAGAACGTATTACGTTATATGGTTTAACGTTATAACGTAATACGTTATATAGTATAACGTTATATGGTATAACGTTATAACGTATTACGTTATATGGTTTAACGTTATAACGTAATACGTTATATAGTATAACGTTATATGGTATAACGTTATAACGTATTACGTTATGTAGTACAACGTTATAAGGTATAACGTTATGACGTAATACGTTATATGGTATAACGTTATAACGTATTACGTTATATGGTATAACGTTATAACGTAATACGTTATATGGTATAACGTTATATGGTATAACGTTATATGGTATAACGTTATATGGTATAACGTTATAACGTAATACGTTATATAGTATAACGTTATATAGTATAACGTTATAACGTATTACGTTATATGGTACAACGTTATAACGTATTACGTTATATGGTATAACGTTATAACGTAATACGTTATATAGTCTAACGTTATATGGTATAACGTTATAACGTATTACGTTATATGGTATAACGTTATAACGTATTACGTTATATGGTATAACGTTAGAACGTATTACGTTATATGGTATAACGTTATAACGTAATACGTTATATAGTATAACGTTATATGGTATAACGTTATAACGTATTACGTTATGTAGTACAACGTTATAAGGTATAACGTTATGACGTAATACGTTATATGGTATAACGTTATAACGTATTACGTTATATGGTATAACGTTATAACGTAATACGTTATATGGTATAACGTTATATGGTATAACGTTATATGGTATAACGTTATATGGTATAACGTTATATGGTATAACGTTATATGGTATAACGTTATAACGTAATACGTTATATAGTATAACGTTATATGGTATATCGTTATAACGTATTACGTTATATGGTATAACGTTATAACGTAATACGTTATATAGTATAACGTTATATGGTATAACGTTATAACGTATTACGTTATATGGTATAACGTTATAACGTAATACGTTATATGGTATAACGTTATAACGTATTACGTTATATGGTATAACGTTATAACGTATTACGTTATGTAGTACAACGTTATAAGGTATAACGTAATACGTTATAGGGTACAACGTTATAACGTATTACGTTATATGGTATAACGTTATATGGTATAGGGTTATAACGTAATACGTTATATAGTATAACGTTATATAGTATAACGTTATAACGTATTACGTTATATGGTACAACGTTATAACGTATTACGTTATATGGTATAACGTTATATCGTAATACGTTATATAGTCTAACGTTATATGGTATAACGTTATAACGTATTACGTTATATGGTATAACGTTATAACGTATTACGTTATATGGTATAACGTTAGAACGTATTACGTTATATGGTATAACGTTATAACGTAATACGTTATATAGTATAACGTTATATGGTATAACGTTATAACGTATTACGTTATGTAGTACAACGTTATAAGGTATAACGTTATGACGTAATACGTTATATGGTATAACGTTATAACGTAATACGTTATATGGTATGACGTTATATGGTATAACGTTATATGGTATAACGTTATATGGTATAACGTTATAACGTAATACGTTATATAGTATAACGTTATATAGTATAACGTTATAACGTATTACGTTATATGGTACAACGTTATAACGTATTACGTTATATGGTATAACGTTATAACGTAATACGTTATATAGTCTATCGTTATATGGTATAACGTTATAACGTATTACGTTATATGGTATAACGTTATAACGTATTACGTTATATGGTATAACGTTAGAACGTATTACGTTATATGGTATAACGTTATAACGTAATACGTTATATAGTATAACGTTATATGGTATAACGTCATAACGTATTACGTTATGTAGTACAACGTTATAAGGTATAACGTTATGACGTAATACGTTATATGGTATAACGTTATAACGTATTACGTTATATGGTATAACGTTATAACGTAATACGTTATATGGTATAACGTTATATGGTATAACGTTATAACGTATTACGTTATATGGTATAACGTTATAACGTATTACGTTATATGGTATAACGTTATAACGTAATACGTTATATGGTATAACGTTATAACGTATTACGTTATATGGTATAACGTTATAGCGTATTACGTTATGTAGTACAACGTTATAAGGTATAACGTAATACGTTATAGGGTACAACGTTATAACGTATTACGTTATATGGTATAACGTTATATGGTATAGGGTTATAACGTAATACGTTATATAGTATAACGTTATATAGTATAACGTTATAACGTATTACGTTATATGGTACAACGTTATAACGTATTACGTTATATGGTATAACGTTATAACGTAATACGTTATATAGTCTAACGTTATATGGTATAACGTTATAACGTATTACGTTATATGGTATAACGTTATAACGTATTACGTTATATGGTATAACGTTAGAACGTATTACGTTATATGGTATAACGTTATAACGTAATACGTTATATAGTATAACGTTATATGGTATAACGTTATAACGTATTACGTTATGTAGTACAACGTTATAAGGTATAACGTTATGACGTAATACGTTATATGGTATAACGTTATAACGTATTACGTTATATGGTATAACGTTATAACGTAATACGTTATATGGTATGACGTTATATGGTATAACGTTATATGGTATAACGTTATATGGTATAACGTTATAACGTAATACGTTATATAGTATAACGTTATATAGTATAACGTTATAACGTATTACGTTATATGGTACAACGTTATAACGTATTACGTTATATGGTATAACGTTATAACGTAATACGTTATATAGTCTATCGTTATATGGTATAACGTTATAACGTGTTACGTTATATGGTATAACGTTATAACGTATTACGTTATATGGTATAACGTTAGAACGTATTACGTTATATGGTATAACGTTATAACGTAATACGTTATATAGTATAACGTTATATGGTATAACGTCATAACGTATTACGTTATGTAGTACAACGTTATAAGGTATAACGTTATGACGTAATACGTTATATGGTATAACGTTATAACGTATTACGTTATATGGTATAACGTTATAACGTAATACGTTATATGGTATAACGTTATATGGTATAACGTTATAACGTATTACGTTATATGGTATAACGTTATAACGTATTACGTTATATGGTATAACGTTAGAACGTATTACGTTATATGGTTTAACGTTATAACGTAATACGTTATATAGTATAACGTTATATGGTATAACGTTATAACGTATTACGTTATATGGTTTAACGTTATAACGTAATACGTTATATAGTATAACGTTATATGGTATAACGTTATAACGTATTACGTTATGTAGTACAACGTTATAAGGTATAACGTTATGACGTAATACGTTATATGGTATAACGTTATAACGTATTACGTTATATGGTATAACGTTATAACGTAATACGTTATATGGTATAACGTTATATGGTATAACGTTATATGGTATAACGTTATATGGTATAACGTTATAACGTAATACGTTATATAGTATAACGTTATATAGTATAACGTTATAACGTATTACGTTATATGGTACAACGTTATAACGTATTACGTTATATGGTATAACGTTATAACGTAATACGTTATATAGTCTAACGTTATATGGTATAACGTTATAACGTATTACGTTATATGGTATAACGTTATAACGTATTACGTTATATGGTATAACGTTAGAACGTATTACGTTATATGGTATAACGTTATAACGTAATACGTTATATAGTATAACGTTATATGGTATAACGTTATAACGTATTACGTTATGTAGTACAACGTTATAAGGTATAACGTTATGACGTAATACGTTATATGGTATAACGTTATAACGTATTACGTTATATGGTATAACGTTATAACGTAATACGTTATATGGTATAACGTTATATGGTATAACGTTATATGGTATAACGTTATATGGTATAACGTTATATGGTATAACGTTATATGGTATAACGTTATAACGTAATACGTTATATAGTATAACGTTATATGGTATATCGTTATAACGTATTACGTTATATGGTATAACGTTATAACGTATTACGTTATATGGTATAACGTTATAACGTATTACGTTATATGGTATAACGTTATAACGTAATACGTTATATGGTACAACGTTATAACGTATTACGTTATATGGTATAACGTTATAACGTAATACGTTATATAGTATAACGTTATATGGTATAACGTTATAACGTATTACGTTATATGGTATAACGTTATAACGTAATACGCTATATAGTATAACGTTATATGGTATAACGTTATAACGTATTACGTTATATGGTACAACGTTATAAAGTATTACGTTATATGGTACAACGTTATAACGTATAACGTAATAACGTATTACGTTATATAGCATAACGTTATATGGTATAACGTTATAACGTAATACGTTATATAGTATAACGTTATATGGTATAATGTTATAACGTATCACGTTATATGGTACAACGTTAGAACGTATTACGTTATATGGTATAACGTTATAACGTAATACGTTATATAGTATAACGTTATATGGTATAACGTTATAAGGTATTACGTTATGTAGTACACGGTTATAATGTATAACGTTATAACGTATTACGTTATATGGTATACCGCTATATGGTATAACGTTATATGGTATAACGTTATAACGTATTACGTTATATGGTATAACGTTATAACGTATTACGTTATATGGTATAACGCTATAAAGTATTACGTTATATGGTATAACGTTATAACGTAATACGTTATATGGTATAACGTTATAACGTAATACGTTATATGGTATAACGTTATAACGTAATACGTTATATGGTATAACGTTATAACGTGTTACGTTATATGGTATAACGTTATAACATATTACGTTATATGGTATAACGTTATAACGTATTACGTTATATGGTATAACGTTATAAGGTATTACGTTATGTAGTACAAGGTTATAATGTATAACGTTATAACGTATTACGTTATATGGTATAACGTTATATGGTATAACGATATAGGGTATAACGTTATAACGTATTACGTTATATGGTATAACGTTATATGGTATAACGTTATAACGTATTACGTTATGTGGTATAACGTTATAACGTAATACGTTATATGGTATAACGTTATAACGTATTACGTTATATGGTATAACGTTATAACGTATTACGTTATATGGTATAACATTATAACGTATTACGTTATATGGTATAACGTTATAACGTATTACGTTATATGGTACAACGTTATAACGTATTACGTTATATGGTATAACGTTATAACGTATTACGTTATATGGTATAAGGTTATAACGTATTACGTTATGTAGTACAACATTATAAGGTATAACGTAATACGTTATATGGTACAACGTTATAACGTATTACGTTATATGGTATAACGTTATATGGTATAGGGTTATAACGTAATACGTTATATAGTATAACGTTATAACGTATTACGTTATATGGTACAACGTTATAACGTATTACGTTATATGGTACAACGTTATAACGTATTACGTTATATGGTACAACGTTATAACGTATTACGTTATATGGTATAACGTTATAACGTAATACGTTATATAGTATAACGTTATATGGTATAACGTTATAACGTATTACGTTATATGGTATAACGTTAAAACGTAATACGTTATATAGTATAACGTTATATGGTATAACGTTATATCGTTTTACGTTATATGGTATAACGATATATGGTATAACGTTATAACCTAATACGTTTTATGGTATAACGTTATATGGTATAACGTTATAACGTATTACGTTATATGGTATAACGTTATAACGTAATACGTTATATGGTACAACGTTATAACATATTACGTTATATGGTATAACGTTATATGGTATAACGTTATAACGTAATACGTTATATAGCATAACGTTATATGGTATAACGTTATAACGTATTACGTTATATGGTACAACGTTATAACGTATTACATTATATGGTATAACGTTATAACGTATTACGTTATATGGTACAACGTTATAACGTATTACGTTATGTAGTACAACGTTATAAGGTATAACGTAATACGTTATATGGTACAACGTTATAACGTATTACGTTATATGGTATAACGTTATGTGGTATAGGGTTATAACGTAACACGTTATACAGTATAACGTTATAACGTATTACGTTATATGGTATAAGGTTATAACGTATTACGTTATGTAGTACAACATTATAAGGTATAACGTAATACGTTATATGGTACAACGTTATAACGTATTACGTTATATGGTATAACGTTATATGGTATAGGGTTATAACGTAATACGTTATATAGTATAACGTTATAACGTATTACGTTATATGGTACAACGTTATAACGTATTACGTTATATGGTACAACGTTATAACGTATTACGTTATATGGTACAACGTTATAACGTATTACGTTTTATGGTATAACGTTATATGGTATAGGTTTATAACGTAATACGTTATATAGTATAACGTAATAACGTTTTACGTTATATGGCACAACGTTATAACGTATTACGTTATATGGTATAACGTTATAACGTAATACGTTATATAGTATAACGTTATATGGTATAACGTTATAACGTAATACGTTATATGGTACAACGTTATAACGTATTACGTTATATGGTATAACGTTATGTGGTATAACGTTATAACGTATTACGTTATATGGTATAACGTTATAACGTATTACGTTATGTAGTACAACATTATAAGGTATAACGTAATACGTTATATGGTACAACGTTATAACGTATTACGTTATATGGTATAACGTTATATGGTATAGGGTTATAAGGTATTACGTTATGTAGTACACGGTTATAATGTATAACGTTATAACGTATTACGTTATATGGTATAACGTTATATGGTATAACGTTATATGGTATAACGTTATAACGTATTACGTTATATGGTATAACGTTATAAAGTATTACGTTATATGGTATAACGTTATAACGTAATACGTTATATGGTATAACGTTATAACGTAATACGTTATATGGTATAACGTTATAACGTATTACGTTATATGGTATAACGTTATAACATATTACGTTATATGGTATAACGTTATAACGTATTACGTTATATGGTATAACGTTATAAGGTATTACGTTATGTAGTACAAGATTATAATGTATAACGTTATAACGTATTACGTTATATGGTATAACGTTATATGGTATAACGTTATAACATATTACGTTATATGGTATAACGTTATAACGTATTACGTTATATGGTATAACGTTATAAGGTATTACGTTATGTAGTACAAGGTTATAATGTATAACGTTATAACGTATTACGTTATATGGTATAACGTTATATGGTATAACGATATAGGGTATAACGTTATAACGTATTACGTTATATGGCATAACGTTATATGGTATAACGTTATAACGTATTACGTTATATGGTATAACGTTATAACGTAATACGTTATATGGTACAACGTTATAACGTATTACGTTATATGGTATAACGTTATAACGTAATACGTTATATAGTATAACGTTATATGGTATAACGTTATAACGTATTACGTTATATGGTATAACGTTATAACGTAATACGCTATATAGTATAACGTTATATGGTATAACGTTATAACGTATTACATTATATGGTACAACGTTATAACGTATTACGTTATATGGTACAACGTTATAACGTATAACGTAATAACGTATTACGTTATATAGCATAACGTTATATGGTATAACGTTATAACGTAATACCTTATATAGTATAACGTTATATGGTATAATGTTATAACGTATCACGTTATATGGTACAACGTTAGAACGTATTACGTTATATGGTATAACGTTATAACGTAATACGTTATATAGTATAACGTTATATGGTATAACGTTATAAGGTATTACGTTATGTAGTACACGGTTATAATGTATAACGTTATAACGTATTACGTTATATGGTATACCGCTATATGGTATAACGTTATATGGTATAACGTTATAACGTATTACGTTATATGGTATAACGTTATAACGTATTACGTTATATGGTATAACGCTATAAAGTATTACGTTATATGGTATAACGTTATAACGTAATACGTTATATGGTATAACGTTATATGGTATAACGTTATAACGTAATACGTTATATGGTATAACGTTATAACGTATTACGTTATATGGTATAACGTTATAACATATTACGTTATATGGTATAACGTTATAACGTATTACGTTATATGGTATAACGTTATAAGGTATTACGTTATGTAGTACAAGGTTATAATGTATAACGTTATAACGTATTACGTTATATGGTATAACGTTATATGGTATAACGTTATAACATATTACGTTATATGGTATAACGTTATAACGTATTACGTTATATGGTATAACGTTATAAGGTATTACGTTATGTAGTACAAGGTTATAATGTATAACGTTATAACGTATTACGTTATATGGTATAACGTTATATGGTATAACGATATAGGGTATAACGTTATAACGTATTACGTTATATGGTATAACGTTATATGGTATAACGTTATATGGTATAACGTTATAACGTATTACGTTATATGGTATAACGTTATAACGTAATACGTTATATGGTACAACGTTATAACGTATTACGTTATATGGTATAACGTTATAACGTAATACGTTATATAGTATAACGTTATATGGTATAACGTTATAACGTATTACGTTATATGGTATAACGTTATAACGTAATACGCTATATAGTATAACGTTATATGGTATAACGTTATAACGTATTACGTTATATGGTACAACGTTATAACGTATTACGTTATATGGTACAACGTTATAACGTATAACGTAATAACGTATTACGTTATATAGCATAACGTTATATGGTATGACGTTATAACGTAATACGTTATATAGTATAACGTTATATGGTATAATGTTATAACGTATCACGTTATATGGTACAACGTTAGAACGTATTACGTTATATGGTATAACGTTATAACGTAATACGTTATATAGTATAACGTTATATGGTATAACGTTATAAGGTATTACGTTATGTAGTACACGGTTATAATGTATAACGTTATAACGTATTACGTTATATGGTATACCGCTATATGGTATAACGTTATATGGTATAACGTTATAACGTATTACGTTATATGGTATAACGTTATAACGTATTACGTTATATGGTATAACGCTATAAAGTATTACGTTATATGGTATAACGTTATAACGTAATACGTTATATGGTATAACGTTATAACGTAATACGTTATATGGTATAACGTTATAACGTAATACGTTATATGGTATAACGTTATAACGTGTTACGTTATATGGTATAACGTTATAACATATTACGTTATATGGTATAACGTTATAACGTATTACGTTATATGGTATAACGTTATAAGGTATTACGTTATGTAGTACAAGGTTATAATGTATAACGTTATAACGTATTACGTTATATGGTATAACGTTATATGGTATAACGATATAGGGTATAACGTTATAACGTATTACGTTATATGGTATAACGTTATATGGTATAACGTTATAACGTATTACGTTATGTGGTATAACGTTATAACGTAATACGTTATATGGTATAACGTTATAACGTATTACGTTATATGGTACAACGTTATAACGTATTACGTTATATGGTATAACGTTATAACGTATTACGTTATATGGTATAAGGTTATAACGTATTACGTTATGTAGTACAACATTATAAGGTATAACGTAATACGTTATATGGTACAACGTTATAACGTATTACGTTATATGGTATAACGTTATATGGTATAGGGTTATAACGTAATACGTTATATAGTATAACGTTATAACGTAATACGTTATATGGTATAACGTTATAACGTGTTACGTTATATGGTATAACGTTATAACATATTACGTTATATGGTATAACGTTATAACGTATTACGTTATGTGGTATAACGTTATAACGTAATACGTTATATGGTATAACGTTATAACGTATTACGTTATATGGTATAACGTTATAACGTATTACGTTATATGGTATAACATTATAACGTATTACGTTATATGGTATAACGTTATAACGTATTACGTTATGTGGTATAACGTTATAACGTAATACGTTATATGGTATAACGTTATAACGTATTACGTTATATGGTATAACGTTATAACGTATTACGTTATATGGTATAACATTATAACGTATTACGTTATATGGTATAACGTTATAACGTATTACGTTATATGGTACAACGTTATAACGTATTACGTTATATGGTATAACATTATAACGTATTGCGTTATATGGTATAACGTTATAACGTATTACGTTATATGGTACAACGTTATAACGTATTACGTTATATGGTATAACGTTATAACGTATTACGTTATATGGTATAAGGTTATAACGTATTACGTTATGTAGTACAACATTATAAGGTATAACGTAATACGTTATATGGTACAACGTTATAACGTATTACGTTATATGGTATAACGTTATATGGTATAGGGTTATAACGTAATACGTTATATAGTATAACGTTATAACGTATTACGTTATATGGTACAACGTTATAACGTATTACGTTATATGGTACAACGTTATAACGTATTACGTTATATGGTACAACGTTATAACGTATTACGTTATATGGTATAACGTTATAACGTAATACGTTATATAGTATAACGTTATATGGTATAACGTTATAACGTATTACGTTATATGGTATAACGTTAAAACGTAATACGTTATATAGTATAACGTTATATGGTATAACGTTATATCGTTTTACGTTATATGGTATAACGATATATGGTATAACGTTATAACCTAATACGTTTTATGGTATAACGTTATATGGTATAACGTTATAACGTATTACGTTATATGGTATAACGTTATAACGTAATACGTTATATGGTACAACGTTATAACGTATTACGTTATGTAGTACAACGTTATAAGGTATAACGTAATACGTTATATGGTACAACGTTATAACGTATTACGTTATATGGTATAACGTTATATGGTATAGGTTTATAACGTAATACGTTATATAGTATAACGTAATAGCGTATTACGTTATATGGTACAACCTTATAACGTATTACGTTATGTAGTACAACGTTATAAGGTATAACGTAATACGTTATATGGTACAACGTTATAACGTATTACGTTATATGGTATAACGTTATATGGTATAGGTTTATAACGTAATACGTTATATAGTATAACGTAATAGCGTATTACGTTATATGGTACAACGTTATAACGTATTACGTTATATGGTATAACGTTATAACGTAATACGTTATATAGTATAACGTTATATGGTATAACGTTATAACGTAATACGTTATATGGTACAACGTTATAACGTATTACGTTATATGGTATAACGTTATATGGTATACGGTTATAACGTAATACGTTATATAGTATAACGTTATAACGTATTACGTTATATGGTATAAGGTTATAACGTATTACGTTATGTAGTACAACATTATAAGGTATAACGTAATACGTTATATGGTACAACGTTATAACGTATTACGTTATATTTTATAACGTTATATGGTATAGGGTTATAACGTAATACGTTATATAGTATAACGTTATAACGTATTACGTTATATGGTACAACGTTATAACGTATTACGTTATATGGTACAACGTTATAACGTATTACGTTATATGGTACAACGTTATAACGTATTACGTTTTATGGTATAACGTTATATGGTATAGGTTTATAACGTAATACGTTATATAGTATAACGTAATAACGTTTTACGTTATATGGCACAACGTTATAACGTATTACGTTATATGGTATAACGTTATAACGTAATACGTTATATAGTATAACGTTATATGGTATAACGTTATAACGTAATACGTTATATGGTACAACGTTATAACGTATTACGTTATATGGTATAACGTTATGTGGTATAACGTTATAACGTATTACGTTATATGGTATAACGTTGTAACGTATTACGTTATGTAGTACAACATTATAAGGTATAACGTAATACGTTATATGGTACAACGTTATAACGTATTACGTTATATGGTATAACGTTATATGGTATAGGGTTATAACGTAATACGTTATATAGTATAACGTTATAACGTATTACGTTATATGGTATAAGGTTATAACGTATTACGTTATGTAGTACAACATTATAAGGTATAACGTAATACGTTATATGGTACAACGTTATAACGTATTACGTTATATGGTATAACGTTATAACGTAATACGTTATATAGTATAACGTTATATGGTAAAACGTTATAACGTAATACGTTATATGGTACAACGTTATAACGTATTACGTTATATGGTATAACGATATATATTATAGGGTTATAACGTAATACGTTATATAGTATAACGTTATAACGTATTACGTTATATGGTACAACGTTATAACGTATTACGTTGTATGGTATAACGTTATAAGGTATAGGGTTATAACGTAATACGTTATATAGTATAACGTTATAACGTATTACGTTATATGGTACAACGTTATAACGTATTACGTTATATGGTACAACGTTATAACGTATTACGTTATATGGTACAACGTTATAACGTATTACGTTATATGGTATAACGTTATAACGTAATACGTTATATAGCATAACGTTATATGGTATAACGTTATAACGTATTACGTTATATAGTATAACGTTATATGGTATAACGTTATAACGTATTACGTTATGTAGTACAACGTTATAAGGTATAACGTTATGACGTAATACGTTATATGGTATAACGTTATAACGTATTACGTTATATGGTATAACGTTATATAGTATAACGTTATATGGTATAACGTTATAACGTAATACGTTATATGGTACAACGTTATAACGTATTACGTTATATGGTATAACGTTATGTGGTATAACGTTATAACGTATTACGTTATATGGTATAACGTTATAACGTATTACGTTATGTAGTACAACATTATAAGGTATAACGTAATACGTTATATGGTACAACGTTATAACGTATTACGTTATATGGTATAACGTTATATGGTATAGGGTTATAACGTAATACGTTATATAGTATAACGTTATAACGTATTACGTTATATGGTATAAGGTTATAACGTATTACGTTATGTAGTACAACATTATAAGGTATAACGTAATACGTTATATGGTACAACGTTATAACGTATTACGTTATATGGTATAACGTTATATGGTATAGGGTTATAACGTAATACGTTATATAGTATAACGTTATAACGTATTGCGTTATATGGTACAACGTTATAACGTAATACGTTATATAGTATAACGTAATAGCGTATTACGTTATATGGTACAACGTTATAACGTATTACGTTATATGGTATAACGTTATAACGTAATACGTTATATAGTATAACGTTATATGGTATAACGTTATAACGTAATACGTTATATGGTACAACGTTATAACGTATTACGTTATATGGTATAACGTTATGTGGTATAACGTTATAACGTATTACGTTATATGGTATAACGTTATAACGTATTACGTTATGTAGTACAACATTATAAGGTATAACGTAATACGTTATATGGTACAACGTTATAACGTATTACGTTATATGGTATAACGTTATATGGTATAGGGTTATAACGTAATACGTTATATAGTATAACGTTATAACGTATTACGTTATATGGTATAAGGTTATAACGTATTACGTTATGTAGTACAACATTATAAGGTATAACGTAATACGTTATATGGTACAACGTTATAACGTATTACGTTATATTTTATAACGTTATATGGTATAGGGTTATAACGTAATACGTTATATAGTATAACGTTATAACGTATTACGTTATATGGTACAACGTTATAACGTATTACGTTATATGGTACAACGTTATAACGTATTACGTTATATGGTACAACGTTATAACGTATTACGTTTTATGGTATAACGTTATATGGTATAGGTTTATAACGTAATACGTTATATAGTATAACGTAATAACGTTTTACGTTATATGGCACAACGTTATAACGTATTACGTTATATGGTATAACGTTATAACGTAATACGTTATATAGTATAACGTTATATGGTATAACGTTATAACGTAATACGTTATATGGTACAACGTTATAACGTATTACGTTATATGGTATAACGTTATGTGGTATAACGTTATAACGTATTACGTTATATGGTATAACGTTATAACGTATTACGTTATGTAGTACAACATTATAAGGTATAACGTAATACGTTATATGGTACAACGTTATAACGTATTACGTTATATGGTATAACGTTATATGGTATAGGGTTATAACGTAATACGTTATATAGTATAACGTTATAACGTATTACGTTATATGGTATAAGGTTATAACGTATTACGTTATGTAGTACAACATTATAAGGTATAACGTAATACGTTATATGGTACAACGTTATAACGTATTACGTTATATGGTATAACGTTATAACGTAATACGTTATATAGTATAACGTTATATGGTAAAACGTTATAACGCAATACGTTATATGGTACAACGTTATAACGTATTACGTTATATGGTATAACGATATATATTATAGGGTTATAACGTAATACGTTATATAGTATAACGTTATAACGTATTACGTTATATGGTACAACGTTATAACGTATTACGTTGTATGGTATAACGTTATAAGGTATAGGGTTATAACGTAATACGTTATATAGTATAACGTTATAACGTATTACGTTATATGGTATAACGTTATAACGTATTACGTTATATGGTACAACGTTATAACGCATTACGTTATATGGTACAACGTTATAACGTATTACGTTATATGGTATAACGTTATAACGTAATACGTTATATAGCATAACGTTATATGGTATAACGTTATAACGTATTACGTTATATAGTATAACGTTATATGGTATAACGTTATAACGTATTACGTTATGTAGTACAACGTTATAAGGTATAACGTTATGACGTAATACGTTATATGGTCTAACGTTATAACGTATTACGTTATATGGTATAACGTTATAACGTAATACGTTATATGGTATAACGTTATATAGTATAACGTTATATGGTATAACGTTATAACGTAATACGTTATATGGTACAACGTTATAACGGATTACGTTATATGGTATAACGTTATGTGGTATAACGTTATAACGTATTACGTTATATGGTATAACGTTATAACGTATTACGTTATGTAGTACAACATTATAAGGTATAACGTAATACGTTATATGGTACAACGTTATAACGTATTACGTTATATGGTATAACGTTATATGGTATAGGGTTATAACGTAATACGTTATATAGTATAACGTTATAACGTATTACGTTATATGGTATAAGGTTATAACGTATTACGTTATGTAGTACAACATTATAAGGTATAACGTAATACGTTATATGGTACAACGTTATAACGTATTACGTTATATGGTATAACGTTATATGGTATAGGGTTATAACGTAATACGTTATATAGTATAACGTTATAACGTATTACGTTATATGGTACAACGTTATAACGTATTACGTTATATGGTACAACGTTATAACGTATTACGTTATATGGTACAACGTTATAACGTATTACGTTTTATGGTATAACGTTATATGGTATAACGTTATAACGTATTACGTTATATGGTATAACGTTATAACGTATTACGTTATATGGTATAACATTATAACGTATTACGTTATATGGTATAACGTTATAACGTATTACGTTATATGGTACAACGTTATAACGTATTACGTTATATGGTATAACATTATAACGTATTGCGTTATATGGTATAACGTTATAACGTATTACGTTATATGGTACAACGTTATAACGTATTACGTTATATGGTATAACGTTATAACGTATTACGTTATATGGTATAAGGTTATAACGTATTACGTTATGTAGTACAACATTATAAGGTATAACGTAATACGTTATATGGTACAACGTTATAACGTATTACGTTATATGGTATAACGTTATATGGTATAGGGTTATAACGTAATACGTTATATAGTATAACGTTATAACGTATTACGTTATATGGTACAACGTTATAACGTATTACGTTATATGGTACAACGTTATAACGTATTACGTTATATGGTACAACGTTATAACGTATTACGTTATATGGTATAACGTTATAACGTAATACGTTATATAGTATAACGTTATATGGTATAACGTTATAACGTATTACGTTATATGGTATAACGTTAAAACGTAATACGTTATATAGTATAACGTTATATGGTATAACGTTATATCGTTTTACGTTATATGGTATAACGATATATGGTATAACGTTATAACCTAATACGTTTTATGGTATAACGTTATATGGTATAACGTTATAACGTATTACGTTATATGGTATAACGTTATAACGTAATACGTTATATGGTACAACGTTATAACGTATTACGTTATGTAGTACAACGTTATAAGGTATAACGTAATACGTTATATGGTACAACGTTATAACGTATTACGTTATATGGTATAACGTTATATGGTATAGGTTTATAACGTAATACGTTATATAGTATAACGTAATAGCGTATTACGTTATATGGTACAACCTTATAACGTATTACGTTATGTAGTACAACGTTATAAGGTATAACGTAATACGTTATATGGTACAACGTTATAACGTATTACGTTATATGGTATAACGTTATAACGTAATACGTTATATAGTATAACGTTATATGGTAAAACGTTATAACGTAATACGTTATATGGTACAACGTTATAACGTATTACGTTATATGGTATAACGATATATGGTATAGGGTTATAACGTAATACGTTATATAGTATAAGGTTATAACGTATTACGTTATGTAGTACAACATTATAAGGTATAACGTAATACGTTATATGGTACAACGTTATAACGTATTACGTTATATGGTATAACGTTATAACGTAATACGTTATATAGTATAACGTTATATGGTAAAACGTTATAACGTAATACGTTATATGGTACAACGTTATAACGTATTACGTTATATGGTATAACGATATATATTATAGGGTTATAACGTAATACGTTATATAGTATAACGTTATAACGTATTACGTTATATGGTACAACGTTATAACGTATTACGTTGTATGGTATAACGTTATAAGGTATAGGGTTATAACGTAATACGTTATATA